>NC_057397.1:52561509-52863788 GCF_019320065.1 Cervus canadensis | reverse complement strand
ATCCCACCCTCACCTTCTCCCACAGAGTTCAAAAGTCTGTTCTGTATTTCTGTGTCTCTTTTTCTGTTTTGCATATAGGGTTATCGTTACCATCTTTCTAAATTCCATATATATGTGTTAGTATGCTGTAATGTTCTTTATCTTTCTGGCTTACTTCACTCTGTATAATGGGCTCCAGTTTCATCCATCTCATTAGGACTGGTTCAAATGAATTCTTTTTAATGGCTGAGTAATATTCCATGGTGTATATGTACCACAGCTTCCTTATCCATTCATCTGCTGATGGGCATCTAGGTTGCTTCCATGTCCTGGCTATTATAAACAGTGCTGCGATGAACATTGGGGTGCACGTGTCTCTTTCAGATCTGGTTTCCTCAGTGTGTATGCCCAGAAGTGGGATTGCTGGGTCATATGGCAGTTCTATTTCCAGTTTTTTAAAGAAATCTCCACACTGTTTTCCATAGCGGCTGTACTAGTTTGCATTCCCACCAACAGTGTAAGAGGGTTCCCTTTTCTCCACACCCTCTCCAGCATTTATTGCTTGTAGACTTTTGGATAGCAGCCATCCTGACTGGCGTGTAATGGTACCTCATTGTGGTTTTGATTTGCATTTCTCTGATAATGAGTGATGTTGAGCATCTTTTCATGTGTTTGTTAGCCATCTGTATGTCTTCTTTGGAGAAATGTCTGTTTAGTTCTTTGGCCCATTTTTTGATTGGGTCATTTATTTTTCTGGAATTGAGCTGCAGGAGTTGCTTGTATATTTTTGAGATTAATCCTTTGTCTGTTGCTTCATTTGCTATTATTTTCTCCCAATCTGAGGGCTGTCTTTTCACCTTGCTTATAGTTTCCTTTGTTGTGCAAAAGCTTTTAAGTTTCATTAGGTCCCATTTGTTTATTTTTGCTTTTATTTCCAATATTCTGGGAGGTGGGTCATAGAGGATCTTGCTGTGATTTATGTCGGAGAGTGTTTTGCCTATGTTCTCCTCTAGGAGTTTTATAGTTTCTGGTCTTACATTTAGATCTTTAATCCATTTTGAGTTTATTTTTGTGTATGGTGTTAGAAAGTGTTCTAGTTTCATTCTTTTACAAGTGGTTGACCAGTTTTCCCAGCACCACTTGTTAAAGAGGTTGTCTTTTTTCCATTGTATATCCTTGCCTCCTTTGTCAAAGATAAGGTGTCCATAGGTTCGTGGATTTATCTCTGGGCTTTCTATTCTGTTCCATTGATCTATATTTCTGTCTTTGTGCCAGTACCACACTGTCTTGATGACTGTGCTTTGTAGTAGAGTCTGAAGTCAGGCAGGTTGATTCCTCCAGTTCCATTCTTCTTTCTCAAGATTACTTTGGCTATTCGAGGTTTTTTGTATTTCCATACAAATTGTGAAATTCTTTGGTCTAGTTCTGTGAAAAATACCGTTGGTAGCTTGATAGGGATTGCATTGAATCTATAGATTGCTTTGGGTAGAATAGCCATTTTGACAATATTGATTCTTCCAATCCATGAACACGGTATGTTTCTCCATCTGTTTGTGTCCTCTTTGATTTCTTTCATCAGTGTTTTATAGTTTTCTATGTATAGGTCTTTTGTTTCTTTAGGTAGATATACTCCTAAGTATTTTATTCTTTTTGTTGCAATGGTGAATGGTATTGTTTCCTTAATTTCTCTTTCTGTTTTCTCATTGTTAGTGTATAGGAATGCAAGGGATTTCTGTGTGTTAATTTTATATCCTGCAACTTTACTATATTCATTGATTAGCTCTAGTAATTTTCTGGTAGAGTCTTTAGGGTTTTCTATGTAGAGGATCATGTCATCTGCAAACAGTGAGAGTTTCACTTCTTCTTTTCCTATCTGGATTCCTTTTACTTCTTTTTTGTCTGATTTGCTGTGGCCAAAACTTCCAACACTATGTTGAATAGTAGTGGTGAGAGTGGGCACCCTTGTCTTGTTCCTGATTTCAGGGGAAATGCTTTCAATTTTTCACCATTGAGGGTGATGCTTGCTGTGGGTTTGTCATATATAGCTTTTATTATGTTGAGGTATGTTCCTTCTATTCCTGCTTTTTGGAGAGTTTTAATCATAAATGAGTGTTGAATTTTGTCAAAGGCTTTCTCTGCATCTATTGAGATAATCATATGGTTTTTATCTTTCAATTTGTTAATGTGGTGTATTACATTGATTGATTTGTGGATATTAAAGAATCCTTGCATTCCTGGGATAAAGCCCACTTGGTCATGGTGTATGATTTTTTTAATATGTTGTTGGATTCTGTTTGCTAGAATTTTGTTAAGGATTTTTGCATCTATGTTCATCAGTGATATTGGCCTGTAGTTTTCTTTTTTTGTGGCATCTTTGTCTGGTTTTGGAATTAGGGTGATGGTGGCCCCCATAGAATGAGTTTGGAAGCTTACCTTCATCTGCAATTTTCTGGAAGAGTTTGAGTAAGATAGGTGTTAGCTCTTCTCTAAATTTTGGTAGAATTCAGCTGTGAAGCCATCTGGTCCTGGCTTTGTTTGCTGGAAGATTTTTGATTACAGTTTCGATTTCCTTGCTTGTGATGGGTCTGTTAAGATCTTCTATTCTTCTGTTTCAGTTTTGGAAAGTTATACTTTTCTAAGAATTTGTCCATTTCATCCAAGTTGTCCATTTTAGTGGCATAGAGCTGCTGGTAGTAGTCTCTTATGATCCTTTGTATTTCAGTGTTGTCTGTTGTGATCTCTCCATTTTCATTTCTAATTTTGTTAATTTGGTTCTTCTCTCTTTGTTTCTTAATGAGTCTTGCTAATGGTTTGTCAATTTTGTTTATTTTTTCAAAAAACCAGCTTTTAGCTTTGTTGATTTTTGCTATGGTCTCTTTCGTTTCTTTTGCATTTATTTCTGCCCTGATTTTTAAGATTTCTTTCCTTCTGCTAACTCTGGGGTTCTTCATTTCTTCCTTCTCTAATTGCTTTAGGTGTAGAGTTAGGTTATTTATTTGGTTTTTTTCTTGTTTCTTGATGTAAGCCTGTAATGCTATGAACCTTCCCCTTAGCACTGCTTTTACAGTGTCCCATAGGTTTTGGGTTGTTGTGTTTTCATTTTCATTCATTTCTATACATATTTTGATTTCTTTTTTGATTTCTTCTATGATTTGTTGGTTATTCAGAAGCGTGTTATTTAGCCTCCAGGTGTTTGAATTTTTAACAATTTTTTTCCTGTAATTGAGATCTAATCTTACTGCACTGTGGTCAGAAAAGATGACTGGAATGATTTCAATTTTTTTGAATTTTCCAAGACTAGATTTATGGCCCAGGATGTGATCTATTCTGGAGAAGGTTCCGTGTGCACTTGAGAAAAAGGTGAAGTTGATTGTTTTGGGGTGAAATGTCCTATAGATATCAATTAGGTCTAGCTGGTCCATTGTGTCATTTAAAGTTTGTGTTTCCTTGTTAATTTTCTGTTTAGTTGATCTATCCATAGTTGTGAGTGGGGTATTAAAGTCTCCCACTATTATTGTGTTACTATTAATTTCCTCTTTCATACTCGTTAGTGTTTGCCGTACATATTGCGGTGCTCCTATGTTGGGTGCATATATATTTATAATTGTTATATCTTCTTCTTGGATTGATCCTTTGATCATTATGTAGTGTCCTTCTTTGTCTCTTTTCACAGCTTTTATTTGAAAGTCTATTTTATCTGATATGAGTATTGCGACTCCTGCTTTCTTTTGGTCTCCATTTGCATGAAATATTTTTTTCGAGCCCTTCACTTTTAGTCTGTATGTGTCTCTTGTTTTGAGGTGGGTCTCTTGTAAACAGCATATATGGGGTCTTGTTTTTGTATCCATTCAGCCAATCTTTGTCTTTTTGTTGGGGCATTCAACCCATTTACATTTAGGGTAATTATTGATAGGTGTGGTCCCGTTGCCATTTACTTTGTTGTTTTGGGTTCACGTTTATACAACCTTTCTGCATTTCTGTCTAAAGAAGATCCTTTAGCATTTGTTGAAGAGCTGGTTTGGTGGTGCTGAATTCCTCTCCAGCTTTTGCTTATCTGAAAGCTTTTGAAGTTCTCCTTCCATATCTCTGAAATGAGATCCTTGCTGATACATATCTGTTTAGGTTTTTCTCTTTCAATTACTTTCAGACGTCCCTGCCATTTTTCCCTTTGGCCTGGATTGGTTTCTATTGATAGGTTCGCTGTTATCCTTATGGGAATCGCCTTTGTGTTTATTGTGTTTTTCCCTTCTGCTTTTAATATTTGTTCTTTGTGTTTGATCTTTGTTAGTTTGATTAATATGTGTCTGGGGGTGTTTCGCCTTGGGTTTATCCTGTTTGGGACTCTCTGGGTTTCTTGGACTTGAGTGGCTATTTCCTTCCCCATTTTAGGGAAGTTTTCAGCTATTATCTCCTCGAGTATTTTCTCATGGCCTTTCTTTTTGTCTTCTTCTTCTGGGACTCCTATGATTCGAATGTTGGGGCGTTTAACATTGTCCCAGAAGTCCCTGAGGTTGTCCTCATTTCTTTTGATCCTTTTTTCTTTTTTCCTCTCTGCTTCATTTATTTCCACCATTTTATCTTCTACCTCACTTATCCTATCTTCTGCCTCCGTTATTCTACTCTTGGTTCCTCCAAAGTGTTTTTGATCTCATTCATTGCATTGTTCATTTTTAATTGACTCTTTTTTATTTCTTCTAGGTCTTTTTGAACAAATTCTTGTATCTTTTCAATCTTTGTCTCCAGGCTATTTATCTGTAACTCCATTTTGTTTTCAAGATTTTGGAACATTTTTATTATCATTATTCTAAATTCTTTTTCGGTAGATTCCCTATCTCCTCCTCTTTTGTTTGACTTGGTGGGCATTTTTCATGTTCCTTTACCTGTTGGGTATTTCTTTGCCTTTTCATCTTGTTTAGATTGCTGTGTCTGGAGTGGACTTTCTGTATTCTGGAGGTCTGTGGTTCCTTTTTATTGTGGAGGATTTACCCAGTGGGTGGGGTTAGACGATTGGCTTGTCAAGGTTTCCCGGTTAGGGAAGCTTGCGTCAGTGTTCTGGTGCGTGGAACTTGATTTCTTCTTTTTGGAGAGCGATGGAGTGCCCAGTAATGAGTTTAGAGATGGGTCTATGTGTTAGGTGTCACCTTGGGCAGTCTGTATGTTGACATTCGGGGCTATGTTCCTGTGTTGCTGGAGAATTTGCGTGGTATGTCTTGCTCTAAAACTTACTGGCTCTTGGGTGGTGGTTGGTTTCAGTGTAGGTATGGAAGCTTTTGGACGGTCACTTATTGCTTAAAGTTCCATGTAGTCAGGAGTTTTCTGGTGTTCTCAGGTTTTGGGCTTAAGTTTCCTGCCTCTGGATTTCAGTTTTATTCTTCCTGTAGTCTCAGGACTTCTCCAACTATACAGCACTGATAATAAAACTTCTAGGTTAATGGCGAAAAGATTCTCCCCTGTTAGGGACACCCAGAGAGGTTCACAGAGTTACATGAACAGGAGAAAAGGGAGGAGGGAGATAGAGATGAGCAGGAGGAGAAAAAGGGGGACTCAAGAGGAGAGAGACAGATCCACGCAGCTGTCTGTTCCCAGAGTGTTCTCCGTATCTCAGACACCTACAAAGATTCACAGAATTGGATTGGAAGAGAAGGGGAAAGGAGGAAATAGAGGTGTTCTGAGGTAGAAAACAGAGAGTCAAGATTGGGAGAGAATAATCTTCGGTTTAAAGATAGGGCTTCTTTTTTTTTTTTGGTAAGGTTATAGTGTAGTGAAAATGAAAATGAAGAGTAGTAGAGGAGTACTAGAGGACTTTAAAAGAAATAAGAGAAAAAGAAAAATAGAAAATAAAAGAGAAAACGGAAAGAAAAAAAAGAAGAAAAAAGAAAAAAAAAAAAAAAAAAAAAAAAAAAAAAAAAAAAAAAAAAAAAAAAAAAAAAAAAAAAAGAAAGAAAGAAAAAAAAAATTTTTTTTTCCCCTAATTAAAAAATCGTAAAAATCTATGAAAATGAAAGTTAAGGAGTAATGGGGGAGTAATAGGGAATTTTAAAGGAAAATAAAAGAGAAAAAATAAAAAAGAAAAAATATAAAAAGAAAAAAAAAAATTTTTTTTTTTTCCTTACTTAGAAAAAAAAAGTAAAAATATATCTAGGAGTTTCTCTGGAGCTGCTGCAGTCAGTGTGGGTTCAGCTCAGTTTCAGATAGCTCCTCGTTCCAGCTTACACTTCTCGATATCTACAGGGCCCTTCCAGTGAAGTCGGTGTTTTCTAGAGGGATTTTAACCTGTTGCACCAGTCCCTTCTGAAGCGGTTCCCTTTGTTTATTTGGCTTCTGTTTGCCGGTCTCTTCAGACCCTCATTTCCACCCTGACACAGGCGGGCGGAGGTGGACTCTTATTCAGTCAGCTAGTTCCGTTGCGCTGCTGGGAGGGGCTGGCGCTGCGGGGCGGGGCTGACGCTGCGGGGAGGGGCTGGCCCTGCGGGGGCGGGCTGGCCCTGCGGGGGCGGGCTGGCGCTGCCGGGAGGGGCTGACGCTGCTTTCTCCGTCTGCCGCTGCTCAGGCTCCCGGCTGTTCTATATGGAGCGCGCCCCGCGCTGCGCTAGGTTCCAGCCCTCCGGTGTTACACAAAAGCGCGGAAGGAAAAGCTGCGCCTGCTCTCTGTGCCTTCCCCGTCAGAGCGGTCCAGGCAGCGAGGGGCTTGATGGGCGCACTATCCCCAGGTGTGGCGCACTCACTCCCTTCCGCGGACCCAGTCTCAGTTTCCGCTGGCGCCAGTCGGGTGCGCGCGCCTTCCGCCCTCTGCGTCCCCAGCCCCAGTCCCCGCCCGCGCCGGTCGGGTGCCTGCGCCCTGTGTCTCGCCGCGACCTTCCCCTCCCCCCTGCCTCCTGCCTCCGGCGGGGCTGGGCGGGTCCGCAGCCTGCGACCTCTTCTTGGGACTTTCTCCGTCCCTTTGTCTGCGAACGGCCGGCAGTGTGTTCCGGCCGGTCAACTCTCTCCCCCTTGGTCTCCCACAGTTCAAGTTGGCACCTCACAGAAGCTCCCTCCGATTGTCCTCAGGGCACTCAGGCCCGGACCCTAGCCCAAGCAAGGCCGCCTAAGACTCCCTTCCCGGGACGGGTCTCCGTCCTTAGCTCTTTTGTCTCACTTTTTATCCTTTATATTTTGTCCTACCTCCTTTCGAAGACAATGGTCTGCTTTTCTGGGCGCCTGATGACCTCAGCTAGCGATCAGAAGTTGTTTTGTGAGGTTTGCTCTGCATTCAGTTATTCTTTTGATGAATTTGTAGGAGAGAAAGTGGTCTCCCCGTCCTACTCCTCCGCCGTCTTGGCTCCTCCTCCTTTTTTTACATTTTTAAGGGCAGCCTTTCCAGGATCTTTTCTGTTTTAGTAATCTATTCAAGGAATTATAATTTATCTTTGTTAACCATCTTTATAATTTATAAATAAATTATATGTAATTGATTTCTGGCCTTATCTTTGTTTTTCTCCTTCATATCCTTCTGGCTTATTACATTGCCATTTTTCTTCAAATTAAATTATTTTTAAAATTTTCAAATTTAATTATTAATTTGCCATTAATTGCCACATTATTGTTAGATGCTTACTTCAGTTATTTTATATCTTTCTTATTTTTATTTATTTTATTTTACTTTAATTGAAGGCTAATTACTTTACAGTATTGTGGTGGTTTTTGCCATACATTGACATCAATCAGCCATGGGTGTACATGTGTTCCCTATCCTGAACCCCCCTCCCTCTTTCTTATTTTTAAATAGATTTGCTTAAAGCTCTAAATACTCTTCTAAGTGCAACTTAGCCTCTGTCTCAAATTTTGACCTTTAGTGCTTTCTTTGTCATTCAGTTTGAAATATATTATAATATTATGGGTGAACAGCCTTTTATAGACATAACTGGTTTCACTAGTATGGTCATTTCTGAGTCTTCATGTCACTTAGCCTAGCTAAAACATTTGACAAAGTTGGATAATCCCTCCTTGGAATACTGTCTTCATTTCCAAAACATAATTTTCTTCCCATTTCATCTTACATTCTTAGATGCTCTTTCTAAGTCTCCTTTTGCTGCTTCCTCCTCATCTTCCTGACTTATGAATATTGACGTATCCCAGAGCTCGGTTCTTCTAATTCTCTATTTTCTCTATTTCCAATACAATATCACTAGGTCCCTGTGACATGTATATGGTAATTACTCCTGAATATTTGAAATTGGTGAACCATTTAAAATTTCTGAAACTTGACCAAATTTTGATATATAAACATGATCATTTTAAATGTTTCAATGATTCAACCTAAAAGCTGTATATAATTATATATATATTTAAAAACCATATATAGTTATATATATTTTACCTCATGAAGATCTAATGAACTCCTCTCTCATATCAATTTATCAGCAAATTCTGTCAACTCTACTTGCAAAATATATCTTAAATAGCCGTCTACTCCACTAGACTTTCCACTTCCACCTTAGGCTTAAGCTGTTCTGATAGTCTCATGACTGGTTTCACAGGTACTCAGCACAGCAGTCAGAGAGATCCTTCTAGAACACGAGCCAGGTACTTCCCTGGTGGTGCAGGGGATGAGACTGCTGCTAATGCAGGAGGCACAGGCTCAGTCCCTGCTCTGGGAGGACTCCACGTGCTGTGGAGCAGCTAAACGCGAGAGCCCACGTACTGCAACTACTGAAGCCCGCATGCTCTGGGACCTGAGAGCTGCAACTACTGAGCCCCAGTCCTGCAGCTACTGAAGCCTGTGTGCCTAGAGCCTGTGCTCTGCAACAAGAGAAGCTACCGTAATGAGAAGCCCTATACCACAACAAGGCGTGGCCCCCACTCTCTGCAACTAGAGAAAGCCTGTGCAAAGCAATGAAGACCCAGTGCAGCCAAAAATAAACAAATAAATAATGTTTAAAAAGTGAATGCTGAGGAGAAAAAAATGAAATATGATTAGAGCTTGTCAATCTTTTGGTTAAACCCTGTAACTCTTTCAGAGAAAATTCCAAAATCTTTTCCACAGGCTATCAGTCATCCCATGATCTGAACCTCTCTACCGCTTTGAGTTCATCTCTCTCTCTCCTTCTCTTCTGCAGTCACAGGCTGTGTTCCTCAAACTTGCCCAACATCCTCCCACCTTGGGGATTTACCTTTCAGATTCCTTTACATGGGACATGCTCCTTCCAAATATTTATGGCCCAACCCTTTACCCTTTAAGTGATCACAATGCCACCTCTTCAGAGAAGCCTTTTGGGACACCTCAGTATAAAAGAGCATAACTTATTGTCACTTGTTTTCTCGTCCTGTTCTCCTTATGGTGCTTATCACAACCTGATAATATTATCTATTCATGTGTTTGTTTTCTGTCTCCTATGACTAGAAATAAGCTCTACTCACCTCAGATTTTTGTCTGGTTGTGTTTTATCTTCAGCGTAAAAGAGTGCCTGGGATACAGTATATACTCAGCATTTGTTGAATGAATGAATCCATGAATGAATAAATGATCTGGTTACAGTTATGGGAAATTCTTTTTTTAATATTCAAGTTGTTACTACTTGTTCACTTGTGGTTCTCTCTGCAGGTTGAATTTCATAATCATTTTGTACATTACTATCAGGTATCTTTGAATATGTCTTGTATTTTGACAACAAACTATCCCAGGTTTATTATGATTTTTCTCTGCTTAAAAATGAAATAATATTTTAGGTGTCTTTTCTAAAAATGATTTTTTAAAAATAATTAAAGGCTAGTTTAAAAGACCAAAACACATGTGATTTTGAGATTTTTGCCAAAATTTCTTTAATCTCTTTATTTATGAGTACCAGTGTCTTTATTTGTAGTGTATGAAACTTAGTATTAAACATTCATTTTCTAAATAGATACAGATACTTTGTAATTTTAAAAGTCAAGTAAATATGTCAGATAATTTAATGAGAGTAAAAATAAGAAATGCCAGAGACTTTAAAAACTTCATCCAAAATATTTAAGAGGAAAATTTTGTGTAGGTTTGTATGTTCACAACAGCATCTGGGATCCACAGGAGTAAGTTGAAAAAGAAGAAAGAAAATCAGGACTTCCTTTGTGGTCCAGTGGTTAAGAATCTGCCTACTAATTTAGGGGACAAAGTTTTGATCCCGGCTTCATGAATATCCCACATGATATAGAGCAACAAAGCCCAACAAAGCAACAACTACTGAGGCCCTCACACCTAGAGTCCATGCTCAACAAGAAGAGAAGCCACCTCAGAGAAGCCCATGCACTGCAATTAGAGAGTAACCCCACTTGCTGCAACTATAGAAAGCCCCATTGCAGCAATGAAGACCCCCATGCAGCCAAAGTAAATAGGTAGATACATATTAATACATAAATAAAAAAAGAAAATGTGCGTTTGGATGATAGCACATTTTAGTTATACTTTTATATTTATTATATAAGAATATACTTATAAATGAGTAAATAAATATAATCTTATATTTATAAATATTACATTTAGGTAGTTCACAAATCATATACAAGTACCTTATCAGTTTTGTCTTTTCTTCAGGTTTTTTTATACTTACATAAAACAAAAACAAAATTTAATGTGAAACAATTATAGAAAAACTTAAGACATATATTCAGATTATTGTCATGAATTGCCACCATTTTGTGTTGTGAATAATTACTACACAGATGAAACACAGCCACTTTTATTCTGGGTAACTTGATAGAGAGTAACCAATAAAATTACCAAATGTGGCATTTGCTTTTGCCAAAATTCAAACAGATGGTCAGATTCTGGGACATCTTAGTTAGATGGAATGGACCCAGAGCCAGCAATTCATTCTTAATGAACTGTTCAAGGGATTTACAGGAATTTAACTGATTCAGATTTACAATTTTCTAGGGAACCAATAATACTAAAGGTTACAACTTTACATGACTCATTAGTGATTGCATGTAAGCAGGAGAAACCCAACCTGAGGCCAGTTTGCTGTCAGGTTCATGAAGGACTACTGGTGTTCTGGGACATTTTGGGTTCACTTCAAATCTGCCTTGGAGAGGGCATTCAGAGACTGTCTCTCTGAAGTTGACTCCTCCTTTCTCTTCTCTGGGCCTCCATTTTGTTCAGAAGCACAACTCTTTCACCAGGTCTTATCTGAATGTCTCTCTTGTTCATCTTAGGGCTCCTGCAGGTGACACTCTAGGGAATTCAGTGAACTCTCCCCTCTGTGTGGCCACATAGCCATTTCTGCCCCCTTCTGGGTTCCTTAGGCCAGAATTTGCTAATTAACTTTTATACTTTTGCCTTAATTCAGTGGATTTTCCCCAGTGTTAGCAATGTTTGCTTAATATCTTTCCCTCTCAATCACCTTTCATTAAAAAAAAAAAAAGAACTACAGCATCAAACATAAAGCCCATAATTTTTAGCATTTTCCCACCTTTCTATGAAGGGAAGGTGGTGGTGATGGGAGAGTATTTCAATAACTCTACACATCTGCATTTTTAGCTCAGAAACTGATATCAAGTAGATGTATGTGTGTGTATGTGTGTGTGTGTGTGTGTGTGTATGTGCATGCGTGCATGTAAATCCTTATGGCTCCAACAAGCCTTGGATAATATCAGAGTGTGTGCCAGCCTCCTTCTCAGCCTTTAGTTCTCCTCATACTGAACAGTCATCTTCCTGTAGACATATATTATTCAGAACCTGATCCTAGTAAAGTCTGGTAATATCAACATCATGTAGGAACTTATTGGAAATGGAAGATCTCATGCCTCACCCCAGACATACTAAATGCCTTTATTAAGTCCTGAGTCTGTAATCATGAATTTCTGGAGATAATGCTATTATTCTTTATAACCATGGCTACTCTGGAGATTGCCTGGAGATGTCCCTGATATTGATATAGTTGTAATAACTTGAATGCTTCTCTCCTTTCAAACTTCTCTGCATGACTTCAGGATTTCTTGAAAATGCTTTAGTATGCAGCTCAGGGATATCAGGTACCTAACAGGTGGGGCCCTGCTCCTTCTTGAGACAACTTTTTACTCAGAGCAGCTGTTGTAGGTTCAATTATGTGTCCCTCACCCCTAGAAAAAAATGATATGTTGAATTCCTAACCCCTGGTACCTGTGAGTGTGACTTTATTTGGAGATAGGATCTGTGCAGATATAATCGAGCTAAAATGAGGTCAAGCTGATTTAGGGTGGGCCTAATCTAATGACTGATCCTTATGAGAAGAGGGCAATTTGGACATAGACACAGAGGAGATACACAGGGAGAATGCCATGTGAAAATGGAGGCAGAGATTGAAATGATGTGTCTACAAGCCAAGGATGCCAAAGTCTAATGGCAACCACCAGAAGCTAGGAGAAAAGCATATAACAGACTCACAGCTTCAAAAGGAGTGCTCTGTCAACTTGGATTTTGGAATTCTAGTCCCAGAACTTTGAAAGGACAAATTTCTGTCTTAAGCTGCTCAGTTTGCTGTATTTTGTTATTTCGTATTTTGTTATGGTGGCACTAGGAAGCTAATACCATGTTTCCTTTGATCTGTTTTATATCTGCATAACATGCCACTTGAAGGAAGAATTGGCTCAGTTGTGAATTGCTTAGAAACCGTGACTGTCCTCTACTGGTGGTGATGGTAGGTGGAGGGAAGCAGTGGGGCAAAAATTGTTCTGTTTTCTCGAAATAAAATTCTTTATTGGAGTAACAGTGTGTTCTAAGTCTATAGTCCATGACACTTCTAGTAACTGTGTTTTTTTTCATTTGATATATCTTAATTACAGTTCCCTCTTCTCTCTCCTGTGGCCCCTTTGTATAGCTTGAACAAACTACAGTTTCAACGATACTGTTTTATACTATACTCAAAACTATTCATCTTCACAAAACCCTAGGTAATGGACCAAGGAAGTGTCTTTACTCTCCTTCCTTTCAAATGAGCTCCTTTCGAATATAGTACTCTGCCTGGGAATCTAAGAAGAAGCTATTATTCTCAGACTACTCTGGGGCCACTCCTCAGTCCTAGGAGACCCAGCCATGTTTCTTACCATAAGGTCCATGAGTTCTAACATATACACCATGGAATTTTACTCAGCCGTCAAAAAGAATTCATTTGAACCAGTCCTAATGAGATGGATGAAACTGGAGCCCCTTATACAGAGTGAAGTAAGCCAGAAAGATAAAGAACATTACAGCATACTAACACATATATATGGAATTTAGAAAGATGGTAACGAAAACCCTATATGCAAAACAGAAAAAGAGACACAGAAATACAGAACAGACTTTTGAACTCTGTGGGAGAAGGGGAGGGTGGGATGTTTCAAAAGAACAGCATGTATACTATCTATGGTGAAACAGATCACCAGCCCAGGTGGGATGCATGAGACAAGTGCTTGGGCCTGGTGCACTGGGAAGACCCAGAGGAATCGGTTGGAGAGGGAGATGGGAGGGGGGATCGGGATGGGGAATAAGTGTAAATCTATGGCTGATTCATATCAATGTATGACAAAACCCACTGAAATGTTGTGAAGTAATTAGCCTCCAACTAATAAAAAAATTAAAAAAAAAAAACAAAAAAACAGTAGGTCTACTCCAGTTCCCTAAAGCATGCCTGGAATACTCTTTCAAATATTACTAGAAATGGTGAAAAAAAATGAGATGATATGCAAAATTTTGCTTTAGACAAAATGAATAAAGAGAAGTTGTTTCATTTGAAAGGAAGAAATAGACAGCATTATTGTATAAGCTCATTAATGGTTGTGTATCATTTAAAATCCCAGAAGTCATAGTTTCCAGCTGCTACTGACTAAAAAGCAGTAGTCAAATAGATTATTAAAGCTAATTAGCTCACTTAAAATGATTGTTTTTACTCTTTTCAATTAAGTGTATGTTTATCTTCTTAGTAATCTTTCAACACAGCAGTTACATTTTAAATAAATAAGTGAAAGTCTGCAGACACTTATTCAAAAGAGATGCTCGTAGCATTGTGTTGTATTTTTAAAATGTATAGCTGTGTTCAGTGGATTCCAGTGGCATTTAGTGAGTTTATTTCCTTTTTGGTTTTAATTAGGAAACCTACTGGAATTGTGGATAGCTATGCAAGCTAGGGGAATGGATATGCTTTATTTGATTATACTGGATGTTGGTGACTTTTTTATGTAATAAAATTTCAGGGATGTTATGGTGTTAGTTGTGGGTTTTTTCTTTTTCTTTTTTTTTTAAGAATGGTAAAAATGAAACTCAATATTTATTTAAAGACATTTTGACTGTTGCACAAATATGTGCTTATTGAGAAAGTTGAATTTCTCTAGGAAATAATGCTCCAATTTCTATGTTTTGACTCCATATCAGTTTGAGATTAGGGGCTTGTGAAACTCTAAGTAAACAATGTAAATATTTAGAAAAACATTATTTGTGGTGGTGAGCTGAAGCAAAACAGATGGCAAAGCCCTGAAATAAGTGAACCATTTTCTAAGATTTTCCAGAAGGACCCACTTAGAATTCTCTTTGGATTTTTCAGTTAAGTATAAGGATATATCTGGGTCACTCTGTCAGCTTATCTTTTACCTCCATAATCTGGAACCAAAGAAGCCATCAGCAGTATGGACATGGCCATGAAACTGAGGGTCCTCAGTGATTGGTGGCCATACTGATTCCAACAGAAACTTTGTTCCTGCATAGTTCTTTCTAATTGCGTATATTATATATATGTATATATATAAGCTCTTCAACTTCTCAGTAGATGACAGATTACATCCCATGCATCCCATGTGTTGTCTCCTTTAACCTGGAACCCACAATGATTGCATTAAATGCAGTACCACATGTACTGTCTCTTCTTGAACTCATATTTCTGTCCTGCTTAGACCTCCTTTTACCAGTGTTGACTGCCAACTTTCTCTGCTTACCCCCACTCTGTCCTCACTATCAGCCCTTACTCGTCCCACTTTTTAGGTCACAATTCCATTGTAAAAAACTCTCTTAGATATTGACCTTTCCCTTCTCTTCTTTCATTTCATTGACTTAACCTAAATCTAGAACCATTAAATTCTGGAGCAATAAAGAACCTAACCTCATCCTCTTCTTTTATGGGTGAAGATAGAAGAAGAATATATGATGATATGTTCAAGGTTACATAGCTATATAGCAACATTACCAGAAGTATTTGTATTACATATACCTCTCACATTTGTTAATACCACCATTATTATTCATGACACTTTATATCCTCAGTTATTTTTATTGAGGCATCATATAATAATAGCAGAAATACATCTGATAGTGATATGATGACATTAATTGATTTATTGAAACTATTAAGCCTAATTTATGTGTTAATTGTTGTGAATACTGGGAGTTAAGCTGTAAATAGAATAGAAAAAGTCTCAACCTTCATGAACTTTACATTTCTGTGGTGGAAGATAGGGTCTAAACTTATGTATAAGTGAAATATATAGTGGCTTGTGATGGTGCTGAAAATTCAATCAGGAAAGGAGGACAGAAAATGTAGGGAGTTGTAGGTTCTGTGTGTGTGGGGTTGGGGAAGCAGGCAGAGATCAGGATTGAAGTGGTGAAACCAAGGATTTGGAGGTGAGGAAACTAAACATGAACTGAATCAATGAAGCTTATTCCCTTTTTTAAAATTTTTAAGTATAATTTAATCTATTACAATAGAGCTTAGAGGAAGTCATGCCGTTGGTGAGGACATTTATGAATTTAGAGCAGAATGCACATTTGGCAATCATTACAAAGTATATGCCCTTTTGATTTAATTTTTGCTAATGAAGATGGATTACCAAATATAATCTTTCCAAATTTTGTTTTCTTCCTCCTGATATAACAGTGTAAAATTGTGGCAAAGGGTAATATAAGGAAGGATAGTTGACCCTGGCTGCCATCCTTGTTACCTTTATTTTTCTTTCAGAATCTCATTTATCATAAAGGTATGGTTCATACACTGGCATGGAAATCATTAGTTAAGTTAATTTAAATCTAGAGTTTGCATTTCATTTTTAAGAACTGAGTTTCTTACTAGGAGGCAAAAAAGTGTTTTATCAAGACTGTGTGTAAGAGAAAAAGCAATATGCAGAAGGGATCTTTAGCTGCCAGGGCATCAGCTCACATATCCATGTACTGGACATTCACAGGAGAAGGCAACAGCTTGGAAACTCCTTTACTATGGAAAACTGGAGAGGGAATTGGTGCTCGTGACTCAGAAGACAGAGAAATAAGTAGTGACCAGTTTTATCTGCTTTTCCTAATCCATTGAGTGGTACACTGTTTCAAAACTGGGGTAAAAATCTTTCAGTTAGGTGGGGATGATAAAATAAGGGATATAATGACAATTATTTTTTCTCAACTTGTGTTTGTTTATATATATCATAGTTGGGGAGGAAAAGATATGTAAAATTTCCCTAGTGTTCTACTTACTTCTCCTACAACTTCTCTTTCCTTTCCCAATTTCCTTCCTTTCCCTGCTCTTGATGTTGGAATTTCTTAGGGTTCTTTCTTTTGTTCACTGCTCTGCTCCCTCTAGTTCCTTTCCTTGGATTAGCTTGCCCATTAACAGGGCTTTAGTTGTCACCTAAATGGTGATTATATTCCAATCTCTCTCTCCACACTTCATTTCATTTCTCTTATCACTAGACTAGTAATATTTCACTTGTACATGATATGGGCACCCCAAATGCTTTAGTTACAGAAATAAACTAACCACTGTTTGCTTTACAAATTTGCTCATCCTTTTTAGTCTCCATTTCATTATTTGTCCCATCTCCCAAGCCAGATACTCAGGTTATCTTTGACTAATCCCTTTTTATCATTAATCAAGCCCCTTAATGGATCACAGCCTTTCATAACAAAGGGACTTGTGTATATCAGTGAAGCTATGAGCCATGCCAGGCAGGGCCACCCAGATGGATGGCTCATAGTGGAGAGTTCTGACAAAATGTTGTCCACTGGAGGAGGGAATGGCCAACCACTCCAGTATTCTTGTTGCAAGAAACCCATGAGACTATAAAAGGCAAAAAGATTTGACACAGGAAGATGAGCCCCACAGATCAGAAGGCATCCTCTGCTCTTCTACTGGGGAAGAGCAGAGGACAATTTACTAATAGCTCCAGGAAGAATGAGGTGGCTGGGCCAAAGTGGAAAGGATGCTAGTTTGGATATGTCTGGTGGTGAAAGTAAAGTCTGATGCTGTAAAGAACAATATTGCATAAGACCTGAACTGTTAGGCCATGAATCAAGGTATGTGGACATGGTCAAGCAGGAGATGGCAAGAATGAATATCAACATGTTAGGAATCAGTGAACTAAAAATGGACAGGAATGGGTGAATTTAATTCAGATGACCAGTATATCTACTACTGTGGGCAAGAATACCTTAGAAGAAATGGAGTAGCCTTAATAGTCAACAAAGAGTCCAAAAGGAGGTGTATGTTAGTCACTCAGCTGTGTCTGAATTTTCGTAACTCCTTGGACTGTAGGCTGCCAGACTCATCTGTCCATGTCATTCTCCAGGCAAGAATACTTGAGTGGGTAACCATTCCTTTCTCCAGGGAATCTTTCCAACCCAGGGATCAAATCCATGTCTCCTGCATTGCAGGTAGATTCTCTACTATCTGAGCTACCAGAAAGACCCCCTGAAATGCAGTACTTGAGTGCAATCTCAAAAATAACAGAACAATCTCAGTTTGTTTCCAAGGCAAACCATTCAATATCACAGTAATCCAAGTTTATGCCCAACACATAATGCCAAAGAAGTTGAAGTTGACTGTTTCTATAAAGACCTACAACGTCTTCTAGAACTAACACCAAAAATGATGTCCTTTTCAGAGGGACATCAGAGGGAATTGGAATGTAAAGTAGAAAGTCAAGAGACACCTGGAATAACAAGTTTTGCCTTGGAGTACAAAATGAAGCAGGGTGAAGCCTAACAGAGTTTTGTCAAGGGAACACACTGCTATGTCAAGAGTCATAGCAAATACTCTCCTCCAACAACAGAAGAGATGACTTTACACGTGGATATCACCAGATGGTCAATACTGAAATTAGATTGATCATATTCTTTGCAGCCAAAGATGGAGAGGCTCTATACAATCAGCAAAAACAAGACCTGGAGCTGACTGTGGCTCAGATCATGAACTCCTGATTGCAAAATTCAGGCTTAAATTGAAGAAAGTAGGGAAAATCAGTAGGCTCTTCAGGTATGACCTAAATGAAAGTTCTTATGATTTTACAGTGGAGGTGACAAGTAGATGCAAGGGATAAGATCTGGTAGACAGAATGCCTCACAAATTATGAATAGAGGTGTGTAACATTGTACAGGAGGCAGCAAACAAAACCATCCCAAAGAAAAAGAAGTGGAAGAAGGCAAAGTGATTGTCTGAGGAGGCTTTACAAATAGCTGAGAAAAAAAGAGAAGCAAAAGGCAAGGGAGAAAAGGAAAGATATAACCAACTGAATGCAGAGTTCCAGAGAATAGCAAGGAGAGGTAAGAAAGCCTTCTTATGTGAACAGAGCAAAGAAATAAAGGAAAACAATAGAATGGGAAAGACTAGAAATATCTTCAAGAAAATTAGAGATATCAAAGGGATGTCTTATGCATGGATGGGCACAATAAAGGACAGATTCGATAAGGCCCTAACAAAAGCAGAAGACATTAAGATGATGTGGCAAGAATACACAGAAGAACTATACAAAAACGTCTTAATGACCCAGATAGCCATGATGGTGTGGTCACTCACCCAGAGCTAGACATCCTGAAGTGTGAAGTCAAGGGGCCTTAGGAAGCATTAGTGTGAACAAAACTAGTGGAGGTGATGGAATTCCAGGTGAGCTATTTAAAAATCCTGAAAGATGATGCTCTTAAAGTGTTGCACTTGATATATCAATAAATTTTGGAAACTCAGCAGTGGCCACAGGACTGTAAAATGTCAGTTTTCATTCCAATCCCAAAGATGGGCAATGCCAAAGATTGTTCAAACTACCACATAACTGTCCTCATTTCACATGCTAGCAAGATTATGTTCAAAATCCTTCAAGCTATACTTCAGCAGTACATGCACTGAGAACTTCCAAATGTACAAACTGGATGTAGAAAAGGAAGAAGAACTAGAGATTAAATTGCCAACATTCGTTGGATCATGGAGAAAGCAAAGAAATCCCAGAAAAACATCTACTTCTTCTTCATTGACTATGCTACAACTTTTGACTGTGTGGATCACCAAAAACCTGTGGAAAATTCTTCAAGATGGGAATACCAGATCACTGTACCTGTCTCCTGAGAAACCTGTATGTAAGTCAAGAAGCAACAGTTAGAACCGGACTATGGAACAATGAACTGCTTCCAAATTTGGAAAGGAGTACGACAGGGCTGTATATTGTCACCCTGCTTATTTAACTTATATGCAGAGTACATCATGAGAAATGCCAGCCTAGATGAATCAGAAGCTGGAATCAAGGTTGGCAGGAAAAATATCAATGACTTCAGATATGCAGATAGTATCACTGTAAATTGAAGAGGAACTAAAGAGCCTCTTGATGAGGGTGAAAGAGGAGATTGAAAAAGCTGATTCCTTCAAAAAACTGAGATCATGGCTCCAGTTCCATCATTTCATGTCAAATAGAAGGGGGAAAAGTAGAAGCAGTGGCAATTTTTCTTTTCTTGGGCTTCAAAATCACTGTGGACAATGACTGTAGCCATTTAATTAGAAGATGCCTGCTCCTTGGAAGAAAAGCTATGAGAAACATAGAAGTAAAGTGAAAGTGAATGTCACTCAGTCATGTCTGACTCTGCGATGCCATGGGCTGTAGTCTGCCAGGCTCCTCTGTCTGTGGAATTCTCCAGGCAAAAATACTGGTATAGGTAGCTGTTTCCTTCTTCAGGGCATCTTCCAAGCCCAGGGATCAAACCCAGGTCTCCCTCATTGCAGGTGGATTCTTTACCATCTGAGCCATCTGGGAAGCCCACCTAGACAGCATATTGTCCCTGTATTCAAAGCTGTGGTTTTTCCAGTAGTCATGTATCGATATGAGAGTTGAACCATAAAGAAGGCTGAGCCTGGAAGAATTGATGTTTTTGAATTGTGGTGCTGGAGAAAACTTTTGAGAGTCCCTTGGACAGCAAGGAGATCAAATCTAAAGGAAATAAACCCTGGATATTCATTGGAAGGATTGATGCTGAAGCTGAAGCTCCAGTTGGCCACCTAATGCGAAGAGCTGACTCATTGAAAAGACCCTGATGCTAGGAAAGATTGAGGGCAAAAGGAGAAGGGGTTGGCAGAGGATAAGATCATTAGATAGCATCACCCACTCAAAGGACATGAATTTGAGCAAACCCAGGGAGATAGGGAGGGACAAGGGCCTGGCATGCTGCAGTCCATGGAGTCCCAAAGAGCTGGACATGGCTTAGCAACTGAATAACAACATCAAAGCTCTGAGCTTGCCTGTTTTATGTCCCAATAATATTTAGGGTTTCTTTGCCACTATTCCTATAGCTCCAGCCTCACTTAATAATTTCCTCATCTCCATTTCTCCTCCAACTCCCTCCATCTTTCACATTTGTGCTGGAGAGAACTTTGAAAATGTAAGTCTGACCACATTAATATTCTGCTTTGATAACTTCCCATAGTTGACTTCTTTAGAATTGGAATTTTTCTTACATAGTCTAGCTTTATATTGCTTTATATTAATATTAATAGTAGAATTCTCTTTTTGGAAGGAAATTCAACAAAGGTATTAAATGATAAAGCTATAGAATCCCCGAATTGAAAGGCCCCCTTCAGAGGTTACCAGTGAAACATCTTTTTCCCCTCTAGAGGTATCCAAGCAGAAGCCATGTGTCAAATAAGAGGGACTAAAAATGAAGAGAATTTAAGTCTTGGATATGAATGACCTGAATTAAATGAACTCTCAACTTTCATCCAAACCAACTCTGGATTGTTTGACTTAGAGAAGTATTACTAATTTTCCAGGCTCAGGTTAGTGACATTTTCTTCATGATGTCTTCCATCTTTCATTAAAAGTGATTGTTTTAACTTGGTTCAGCCTTTAGGACAGAACATGTCTTTTTACTTTTGACACATGTAATGTACTCAGTAATGCTGAGTAGATATGTGAATACAAAGCAGCATTGAATTTTTGGTATTCAGTTTATATTGTTATTATTGCTATCATGTCAAGAATTCAGACTTTACCTTCAAGGAGACTTTAGTTCAAATTCTGGTTCTAGTTCTTAGTAGTTTTGTGATGTTGGAAGAAATGATTGATTAATGATTGTGAAGCTTGGTTTCCTCTATGAATTGAAAATACTAACTTTTGCTCTTAGGATTTTAGTAAGGATTTTCAAAAAAAGTAAACTTGAGAAATTCTCATTACCTTTTTATAAATGCAATTTTCACTTAAGGAACTTTTATTATGTACCAGCTTGCTGCTCTAATTCATCTAATCTTTATAAACAACAATATACTGGTTCTATTTCAGGTCCATTTTAGAGAGAGGATGAAAGGCAGACAGGTATTAAGTAATATTCCAATGTCTTACAAATAATAAAATAGTAGATCCAGGATTTGAATCCAGCTAGTCTGCAGATGCCAGGCTCTCAACCTCTGTGTTTCTCAAACTCAGCAAATACTCCTATTGATCAGTCACCTGCCCAAAGATGCTGGCAGCCAATCACACAGAAATCCAGCAGTTTTTTTTTTTTCCAAAGTTACTGTGAACCTTTGGTGGGCCAATTTAGTTCTCTTGTGTTTCCCTGATAAATCTTCAGATGAGCAGATGGCTCCTTGGAGGAATGGAGGAGCAATGTTTCAGAGATGTAAAACAAACTTTTAATTAATCCATCATAATCAGATCTTTAGAAGACTTAACTGGATTAGAAAGACTCTTCAACAGTATATTACTTACTGAAACAGAATGAAGTAAACTCTATTTGTCAGGCATAACCCAATAGGTAGAAATAAAGCCCAAAGAATAGCAAACATTATGGACTCAGTTAAATGCACATATTTACCTGTCCCTTGCTACCATGATTAAGGAAGTGCTTCCAAACGGTTGACAGTTTGGTCATAACCAAATCCCACTAATCATAGGGTACTGGAGAACTCATTTATTCGCCAGGGGAAAAAAGAGAATGGCATGATCTAATGAGGTTTTCCTATCAGTAATATCTGTGAAACATATTATTTAGTAATACTTCAGAGAGATGCATATGTAATTTGAAGTAAATTAATATAACCAGCAGAGTCTATTTTGGGACTCAAATCCAATTGCAGTTGTTATGGCATGCTTGTCCTTGTGTGCCTGCCTGGTTACCAGAAAAAAGTCTGTTCTGAGCTCAGTGTTATGCAGAAGAGAATATATTTTGTCTGGGCCTTTTGGAGGCTTATGTTACTAATGGGCTGAGGAATCCCTAATCAGCTTGCATTACTGACTGACTACAGCACCTCTCAGACTCTCCAGCTCATATCTTTATTGTCCACGTACTTGTTTGTGCATAATAAATGTCAAATAACTACTGAATTAATGAAAAAGAGTCAGTCACTCAACCCCACTCTCAGGAGTTTGGGAGCGAGCAGCAATTCTGGGATGAAGAACTATAACCCCTTCTGAGAGTATTTTTGAAAATGACTTAATCAAACTCAGCACTCAGGCTGGTTAGAGGAATGGAATGTGTCCTGTGTGAGGCAAAAGTAACTTATATCTGGATTTAACCAGGTATCTGGAGGCAGAGTTCTAGACATATGTGATATAGCCTCAAGAATCACTTGTTTGACAACATGCTGTATAAGTGGGGCTTTTACATGAAGAGACAAGTTTTCAGAGAAAAGAATCATTTAGGTTCCCAAGTCTTTATAAAAACTAGGCAATGTTTAATAGTGATAGGGAAATATTGGAGATTTCACTAACCCAAGAGTTAATTGGAGTTTATTGCCCATAACGCAGCTGCCCATTAAACGGTTCAACTGTGTAGGTCTTAGCAGATTGGTTAGGCCAGGCCTCTGCACTAGTTCATGAGAAGGAATAGAAGCTTTCTTACGACAAGGCACCATTGTGCCTTTAACTCTGTAGAAGTATTACCAAGGGACCATGAGCTTTTTAGGTGCCCATGAAAATGTCTGAGGGCTGAAAAAGCATTGCCTACAAATATGAAAAGACAATACAAAAAGTAAGTTAACAAATGTTTAGTTCAATTCAAAGTATAGCATCATTTATTCTATTACTTGTTAAATTTATTAATAATTAAATGTTCATTTTATTTGGAAACAACTTGGATAATGAATTTTTTTACCTTGCCAAAATTCTCAAGATGAGTGATGATTATGGAGAATTTGTGTACCATATTCTTTCTAAAACAAAATTATAAAGCTCTTTAAAAATTTTATAGCAAAATATGTTAATTATATCTAATACGGGCATAGAAGCATTTTAACATATTTGACACAATAGTATGTTTGCCCAAGGCTAAAGTAACTTGAATTAGAGTTTAATTATTAACAATAGGAAAAATGTCCACATAAACAGCATCAGGGAAGTTCAAGAGAAAACTCTGGGAAGTCTAACTGATAGGCAGAGTCTAGGGATGAAGACAAGGCAGTCTGAATCACCTCACTGTCAATGAGTAGTGTTTCCTCCCACACCATGAGAAAACTGGCAAAAACAAGTCATGGCCGTAGCTCTAGAGAAGCAAAACTGGGGTTTAGGGTCAGGGTTTTTATTGTGGATAAGTCAGATGCTGAGTTACTATAAGCTAGCACCAGATAAAAGCTGGTCTTGGTAGCAAATTTGACTTGTTTATGAGACCCATGGGTTTTAAGCCAGAATTCAATTTCCCCTCTGATCAAAAACAGGTGTCAGAGCCTATGAGGATCGAGATAGTCAAGGTGTATTTACTAGGCACCTACTGTGTGCCAGGGACTATGCTAAATACTGGGTATACAGTAGCAAACAATCAGATGCTAATTCATAGACTACAGTGTTTACTGACTAATGAAACAGAGAGAAACAGACGTTAAACCTACAATGAGTGTTGTAAGTGCTACTAAGAAGTTCAAGGTGCTAAGAAACTAGCACAAAGACTGAGAGGAAGAGACCAAGACAGGGCATTACAGAAAAAGCAAACCCGAGCAAGCATGCCCAGAACGAGGGGTTTTATTAACAAGAGAATTTTCTGTCAGCAGAGGACGTCACAAGCACAAGTTGCTAGAGGGCTGGATGGGAGTGGGGCTTGGGGACACAGCTGTAGATTTTGTGGTACTGCTATACCAATCAGGGCTGCAGAGCTCTCGGTGAGCCCTTCCTGGATAGGATCTTTCCCAGGGGCAATATGTGACACTGAGAAATGCCATCTTGGAATATGTTTGAGGAGCTCTATATTCTGTGCTTTCTCTCATGAATGAGCTATCATTAAAAAACTTTTTCTTATTCTATCACTTTCTTTCAGATACTGTGGCTACTACCATCCTTGCAAATAATCAGTGTCAATCTATTGGACTGTCCAGTTGAGGCATCTGTCCTTTTAAATCTTTTATATGTAACTGAGGCCCTTGCAGCCTCAGGCATCCCTAACACATGTATAATTCTTTAGAATTATAAAGAAGTTATTTTCAAGACCAATTAACATCATCATCAAAAATATTGTGCGTGGCACACATCTCATGCAAGCAGCAAGCACTGACTGTACAAAGTACTTTCAACTGGAACCCACCCAGTTCAAATGACTTCATGAAGAGAAAATAAATACCAGTGAGCAGGCAGCTTGATTTGAGTAGAGTAGGCTTTTTTTGTTTGTTTTCCTTTTCTACCTCCAGCAGCCCTTCACAGAGTGCCTTACTCATGAAATATTTCTTAAAATGAAAAGTATATAGAAATTGGTGTATCTTTCCAATGCCATATCTGATTTTGAAAGTCAACTAGTCCAAGCTGAATCACCTAACTTTTTTTTTATTTAGAGGTAGTCCCTCTGTCCTGTCCCTTTGCCTTCCTCTGGAGGGGAGAGATGAAATATGATAACACAGTCATTTGTATTAAGCATGTTTCAGCTGAAAGGCCTTTGTGTAGGTGCTTTGACTCTCAGAGAAAGGTAGTCATTGTTTGTCTCTAGTATTTGAAGATGACCTCACCGATAGGGTTGTATCTCCAAGTGACTAAAATGGCTATGGTCTCAGAGGTGTGTGGGAAGGCTTTTCTTTGGTTTGTGGTGAGAGTCTGTTTGCAGGGCCTGGTATTTGTAGCACAACCTTTCTTTAGGCTGCTTGTCAAGATGAGTTGGCTCATGTCTGTTCGCTGCACACCATGTTCCTCTGTTAGTGGGTGTTCTATTCCAGAATTCCATAGTTATCGAGAAATGGACTATGTCAACACAAGGTTTTATTGTGTTTTGAAGCACTTTGGGGCCTCTGACAGCTGCTCTCATTTTTCAGAGCAAACTGCTGCTGAAGGTTTGGCAAAGGTTAATTTTTAAATGGATTCTATGCTGCTATATGTGGCATCTCCCTCGGTATTTGAATCATTCAGCACATAACCCCACTGTTAAGTCATTTTTTTTTTGAAATTTTTGTTGGTCACCTTTAAAGCTGCATCAATCTTGGTAATGGAAAAAAAGTCGATGTAATGATCTGCTTTGAAAATAAACAGTATAACTTGACTTTGGCGTTGAGAGCCTATTATCATGTGGTAACATCATTCTATTCCAATGACATTATCTGCTAAGGATATTATGATGGTGGAAAATATTTCAATTTTGTTATCGGAACAATGAAGCTGTGATATTTAATTATAGAGAAGTGTGCTTAATTTGGAGAATCTGGTATGTTGACTGTCAACAGTTTACTTATAAGAAGCTTGGGCAGTGGTAATCAAATTTGAATACAATATTATTTAGTGACCCACCCATGTTATGCATTCAATACTTTTCCTCACTTTCTGAAGTCTTATCCTTTGAAATTTGAGTTCTTTCATTGTTTGCTGATTATCAAATTAATTAATGAGCTCATTTACAAACTGTAATGGTGGGTAGTGATGAATAGAAGTAGAGAGTAACATGTCACCAGTTTTTATTCTGTGAGGGTGAAACCTATATAAATGACACAGCAAGAAATGTATTTGCAAACTGAAATGTTAAAAAATTAGGGAAAGTGCATTCTCTCTCTCCATATAGGCACACACACACACACACACACACACACACACGCACTCTCTCTCACAGAATGGTGAGGAAATTAAAAATAAAGGCCTGGTGCACTGGGAAGACCCAGAGGAGTCGGGTGGAGAGGGAGGTGGGAGGGGGAATCGGGATGGGGAATACGTGTAAATCTATGGCTGATTCATATCAATGTATGACAAAACCCACTGAAATGTTGTGAAGTAATTAGCCTCCAACTAATAAAAAAATTAAAAAAAAAAAAAAGAGTCCTACAACTACATTGATTGAACTGTTATGTGATGAATAAAAGTTGTCTTTAAAATGGTGGTAAAGGTAGCATTGGGATAAAATTTGAAAGGCAGTTCAGGGTACCTCCTGTTCTGTGGTAACTTTCCCGCTGACAGTCAGTTGTGCCACTCTATGCCTTATTGAAATATTAGTTGACTCACAGTTTTAGTTTCAGGTGTACCACACAGTGGGCTTCCCTGGTGGCTCGTACAGTAAAGCATCTGCCTGCAATGCAGGAGACCCAAGTTCGATCCCTGGGTTGGGAAGATCCCCTGGGGAAGGACATGGCAACTCACTCCAGTATTCCTGCCTGGAGAATTCCATGGACGGAGGAGCCTGGCGGGCTACAGCCTATGGGGTCACAAAGAATCACACACAACTGAGCAACTCACACACACAGACAACATGGTGATTTGATATTTTTGTGTATAACACACCATAGTGAAAGAGTGACAATATTAGTTGCTCAGCCACATCCTACTCTTTGAGACCCAGTGAATTGTAACCTTCCAGGCTCCTCAGTCCATGAGATTCTTCAGGCCAGAATACTGGAGTGGGTTGCTATTCCCTTCTCCATGGGATCTTCCTGACACAGGGATCAAATCTGGGTCTCCTGCAATGCAGGCAGATTCTTTACTGTCTGAGCCACCAGGGAAATCCCATAAAAAGTTATTAAAATAATACTATTTTTTCTGAATAATATTTGAATAATATTGAAAAATATTGAATACTATTTCAATAATATTGACTGTTTTTCCTCTTGATTACCTTCACTATTTCACTCATCCTCCCATCCTTCTCCCCTTTGGCAACTATTAGTTTGTTCCTGTATCTTTAAGTCTGCTTCATTTGTTCACTTGCTTCAGTTTTCATATTTCACGTATAAATAAAAATGTGTAGTATTTGTCTTTCTCTGACATTTCACTAAACATAATACCCTCTAGGTCCATCCAAGTTGTCAAAAATTAAAATTGTGATATTCTGTTTCTACATGCACAAGAGCACGTGCACACAATTTCTTTATCCATTCATCTGTTGATGGACACTTAGGTTGCTTTCATATCTTGGCTATTGTAAATAATGTTGCAATGAATATTGGGATGCACATATTTTTTCATTTTTTTCCTTTTTTGGCTGTGCCATGTAGCTTGTAGGATCTTAGTTCCTCGACCAGGGCACTCAGCAGTGAAAATGTGGAGACCTAACCATTGGACAGCCAGGGAATTCCTGGAAGGTTATCTTTTCAAATTAGTGTTTCTATATTCTTTGCATAAATACCCAAATGTAGACTTGCTGGTTTTTATGGATGTTTTTTAGACTCCATGTGTTTTGTTTTTCTTAAATTTTTTCTTTTTAGAACTGATTTCTAGTTTTATATATTGTGGTTTGGTAAAGATGCTTACTATGAGTTCAATCTTCTTAAAATTATTAAGACTTGTTTTATGGTTTAGCATGTGATCTATCCTGGAGAATGTTTCATATGCACTTGAAAAAAATGATGTGTATTCTGCTGTTTTTGGTTGGGATGTTCTGTAGATATCTATTAGGTTCAATATGACATTTAAGGCCACTGTTTCCTTATTGATTTTTCTGTTTGGAATGATGTAAGTAGGGGTATTATCTTTGTATTACTGTCAATTTCTCCTTTTATGTCTATTTGTATTTGCTTTATATATTTAGATGCTCCTATGTTGGGTGCATATATATTTACAAATATTCTATTGTCTCTTGGATTGACCATTTTATTGTTATTTGATGTTCCTTTTTTATGTTTTGTTAATAGCCTTTGTCTTAAGTATATTTTTTCTAATATGAGTTTTGCTGAAGCTTTTTGTTTGTTTCCATTTGCATGAACTATCTTTTCACTTTCAGTCTTTGTGTGTCTTTAGCTCTGAAGTGAGTCTCTTGTAGGCGTATATATACGTGTCTTGTTTGTTGTTTTTTTTTTGTTGTTGTTGTTGTTTTTTTATCCAGCCATTCTTTGTCTTTCGATTGGAGCAGTTTGTCCATTTATATTTAAAATGATTGTTGATAGGTATGTACATTTTGTTGATTGTTTTCTGGTTTCTTTTTTGTTTTTGCAGTTCTTATGTGTTTCTTCTGCTAGTCAGTTTTTGTTTGATGATTTTCTTTTGTGCTGTGTTTGGGTTCCTTTGTCTTTATTTTTTGTGTGTCTATTGTAGGTCTTTGGTTTGTGGTTTTCATGAAGTTCATATATGTTGACCTATGTATATAGCTATTTAGGTTATTTAAGTTCAAACACACTGTAAAAGCTCTACATTTTTAAAATCCTCCCCTTCAATTTTTTAAAAAAAATTTTATTGGAGTATATTTGGTTTATAATATTGTGTGAGTTTTAGGTGTACAGCAAAGTGAGTCAGTTATACATATGCATATATTAACTCTTTTTTAGATTCTTTCCCCATATAGGTCATTATAGAGTATTGAGTAGAGTTCTCTGTGCTATACAGTAGGTCCTTATCAGTTATCTATTTTATACATAGTAGTGTGTATATGTCACCCTAGTCTCCCAGTTTATCCTTCCTCCCTTTCCCCCCCGGTAAACATTTTATGTTTTTGACAGCATATTTTACATTTTTTTATTTTGTGTATCCCTTAACCATTTATTATAGTTATGGTTGGTTTATGTCTTTTGTCCTTTAACCTTCATATTAGCGTTTTAAGTGGTTGATCCACTTCCTTTGTATACATTTGACTTTACCACTGAGATGTTTGGTTTTTTCCCCATATAGTTTTTATTTCTAGTTATGGCATTTTCTTTTCTTTTCTTTTCTTTTTTAAATGAAGACTCTTTAGCATTTCTTATAAGTCTGGTTCAGTGGTGATGAACTCTTTTGTTTTTGCTTGTCTGGGAAACTCTCTCTCTCCTTCAGTTCTGAATGATCAACTTGCCTGGTAGAATATCCTTGATTTTAGGCTTTTTTCTTTCAATGCTTTAAATATATCATGCCACTCCCTTCTGGCTGGCAAAGTTTCTGGTAAAAAATCAGTTGATAGCCTTTTGGCAATTTCCTTGTGTGTGACTTGTTTTTCTCTTGCTGCCTTAAAAATTCTCTGCTTTTAACTTTTGGGCCTGGTTATCCTGGACCTGGATATCTCTTTCCTTTCCCAGGCTAGGGAGGTTTTCAGCCATTATTTAATCAGATGCATTTTCTGACCCTTTCTCTCTCTGCTTCTGAGACCCCTATCATGCAAATGGTGGTATACTTGGTGTTGTTCCAGATGTCCCTTAAACTATCCTCATTTTTTAAAATTAATTTTTAATGCTGTTCTGATTGGGTCATTTCCATCATTCTATCTTCCAGATCACTTATACAGTTTTCAGTATCATTTAATCTGCTGTTGACTCTAATGTGTTTCTCATTTCAGTTGTTCTGGTCTCCTACTCTGGTTGTTTTAAAAAATATTTTCTAAACCTATTGAAGTTCTCACTGTGTTTCTCTTTTGCTGAGTTTAGTGTGCATCATTAGGACCATAACTTTGAACCCTTTATCAGATAAATTACTTATCACCATTTCATTAGGATTTTTCTTAGGTTTTATCTTATTCTTTCATTTGAAACTAATTTCTTATTTTGTTTGATTTTTCTGTTTCTATGAGTTGGGTAAAGCAGTTACCTCTATTGGTCTTGAAGGTGTGACCTTGTGTAGGCCACTCATATGCAGAAAGCATGTGCTTTAATGGGAGGGCTGAAGTGAGCACAGGCCAGGGCTTTTGTGGGAGACACCAGGTGCTGCCATCTTGGTAGGAGGACTGGAGCTGAATTTTATATGGGTTGGGGATTTTCTAGGGTGAGATAGGGGCTGCTGACTTGGTGGGTTTGTTGGAGCTAGAACCAGGTGTGGCCCAGGGGGCTGCTGACACATTCTTGACAGGATAGCTAAAGTGCCAGGTGCTATTCAATCTGCTGCTTCTGTACTAGAACCTGGAGGAAGTGAGTTTGTGTTCAACCCCTTTAAGAGCAAAATATTTGTTTCCTATAGCTCTTATGGCCTTAAGCCCTGCTCATATTCAGCCAGTTATGGGAGCTCACCTTCCTGGTGTCGGACCCTAGGGATGTGGTGCCCACTATGAGGCAAACCTTTACTTTTTAGAGAGGACCTTTGAGTTTGTGATATCCCTTCTTTTTTGTGGGTCCCTGTGCTGGGGATGTAGGTACTGTCTAGATTACTTCTCTGCCCCTGCTACTCATTTCAATATGGTTTTAAAAATGTACTTAATTGTAGAGTGGTCGTTCTACCAGTCTTCAGATCATTCTTAGAGTTGTTCTATGTGTAGTTGTAATTTTGATGTTTCCCTGGAAGGAGATGTGCTCGGGATCTTTCTATTCCACCATCTTGATTCTGTGCAGCCATCCTGCCTTCTTAAATGGTCTTCAGTTATAGCCATTGGTTGGCAAGAAATAGTTGAGCCTCTTTTGCTGAGTATCTAGTATGTGTAAGGCATCATTCCCGATCTAAAAGGAATGTAGAAATAGATAAGGCACACATTATCCTCAAGGAGCTTTATATTTCATGGGAGACAGACACAACAAATAGCTGTGCTTGGTGTTCACGTGTGATCAGGGATAGGGAAAGGGTCATTAGAAATGGGAAATAGTGAAGAAGGCCCCACCACATTTATTCCTGTCTAACTGGTACATTAGCAAGGACTGGTTAATCATAAAATCAGAAAATTCTCTAATTCCTGAGCTATAGGAAACTCATAAAACATCAAGTCCATCTTACTTCAACAAATGAACCTGCTAAACACCTGGGGGTTGCAGTGGTTTCCCCAAGGTCACAGGGCAAGGTAATGGCAGAACTAGCCAAAGAGCCTAGTCTCCTGGCCACTGTTCTGCCTATTATATAAAATTCCTTCCAAAGTTCTATTTCTAGCTTGAGGTCAAGAAGATTGGAATTCTGATGTTGAAGGAGTTGTAGGGGGAGACTTGATCTACTTCCAATTTTCGTTGGTCACAAGTCCTGATGTGAAATTTTGTTTTCTTCTAGTTTACCTGGGGGCAAAAGATAGATTCCAGAGGTAACCTGGCTAATGGCAGGCTGTTTCTGCATCTGGGCCCGAGGTGTTCAGAGCCCTGATTTTGGCTGTTGAAACATTCTGAGTCACTATTTGGCATGTCCCCAGATTTACAAAAGTGCCACAGGGACCACAAAACAGAACCTTTGTGTATATGGAGGGCTGGAAGGAATAGAGAGTTGTATTGAGGGCTACCACCAAATTCACATGGAGTTGTATTCCCAAACAGAATATAAGAAGAAAAAAATATCTTTTGTTTCTGGCAGGGGTCCACAATCAGCCTCAAGTCTGGTGACAGTAAACTGTGAAGAAAAGTAGCTCAGGCTACATTTGAGTTGGCACTGAGAAATTTGGACAGTTGACAGAAATATGACCTTTCTTGCTTGTACTTCTCTACTTCAGCTCCATGTCTTTTGTAGGCTCTTTTAGTATATACAGCAAACTGAAAGCTCTTCTTTCATGGACTTTTATGGTATTAAGAGAATGTGTATCTGAAAGAAACCATTCAAGAACTGATTTTACATAACCCACATGTTTGATTATAGGTGGGTGGTAAGTAAATATTGGTGTTGTTAAATTTTAAAGGGAATCTTTACCTTGATAATTCTTTATGACTTCATTTTTAAAACACCAATTCATAGAATTGTCTCTAATAATGAAAGAGTCCTCACTCAAAACCAAAACAACCAAAGCTAATCACAAAAGCATGTGCATCACTGGTAATTCTTTATAGGAAACAAAATGAGAAATAAATATAGGTCTGGTTACCACAAGCTCATTTCATGTCAACACATGGCTTTGTGACACAGAAATCAGTATATAGGTCAAAAATGCTTTGGAAAAATACAGACTCTTTAAATATAGAATACATAGTACTTAATCCAGTCAGCAACATTTTTATATTGATGTGTGAATGTTTTATGTTTGCATCTATTTAGGAGGCAGCATGTTGGAAGTAAGGCATGTGAGTCAGACCTATGAAGGTTAGGATCCTTATTCAAGCCCTGGGAAGGTTACTTAATCTTTTGAATCTCAGTTTTCTCATTGGCAAAAGGAGAAATTTGCTCATGTAAGAGTCTTGGCATAGTACATTTTGCATTATGGGCACTTTGTAAGTTTTAGTCCAATTTTCCCTCTTTATTCCTGTCAAAATAAACCACTGGGGACATGATTTTGGAAGCTCTCATTAACTATCCTCTTTTTTCATACCCAGTAAATTGCTCTCTTACAGTTGCATATCTTGGTGGGCATATCTCAAATTTATTATAAACGTCTAACAAAGAGACTGATGTTGAAGCTGAAACTTCAATACTTTGGCCACCTGATGCGAAGAGCTGACTCATTGGAAAAGATACTGATGCTAGGAAAGATTGAGGGCAGGAGAAGAAGGGGATGACAGAGGATGAGATGGTTGGATGGCATCATCGACTTGATGGACATGGGTTTGGGTGGACTCTGAGAGTTGGTGATGGACAGGGAGGCCTGGCGTGCTGCAGTCCATGGGGTCGCAAAGAGTTGGACACGACTGAGTGACTGAACTGAACAAAGAGAAGCTGTCAGAGGACCAACTTAGAAGGGAAGCCCCAAGAAAGGCTGTAGTCACATGTGACAAGAAAAGGAAAATCAGCTGAGGGCAACTGTGGAGAGAGAGAAAGAAACCAAGACACATTTTTATCTTTTGTGGTATCAATCAGTGTTCCAAAGGCAGGGTCATCCTATTTTTTATTAATAAAACTGGGATGCTTTTGAGTATGAAAAAGGACAGGGGAAAAATCCCATATCAGATGGAATAGGCATCCATGTGGACTATCCAGAGTAAACCAGGATTTGTGGTCTCCTTGTCTCTAGGAGTCCTGTGGACCTCAAGCAGTGTGGTATCACACAGACCTCGGCCAGAATCCCCGCTGGGTTGTTAGACACACCATGATCAGTTATGCAACCTCCCTGAGCCTCAGATTATTAATTCAGGGAGTACTTGGTACAAGATGGTGTGCAGAATATAGGGATTGTTATTTTAAGTATATAAGGAGTACAGAAAGCCTGCATGGAAAGGACCTGAGAATACAAGTAAATCTCTCAAGGAAAGAATCTCCCTTGTCCCTGACTCAAACGTTACAAAACTTGGAACATGGGCCAATGGGAAAGAGAAAGAAATTTACCAGCATCTTATGCTGGTTTCTGTTAATTTTGGATTTTGTTAGCCAACTTTACTAAGCATTTTTGTTGGATATATTAACTGTCATATTGTTTTTCAATTTAATTAATAATACTAATATATTTTTAAAAATGTGTATAGATCAGGGATCAAGAGAGAGGAGATGTATTTGAGGGAAGAACTATTCACCCATGTGTGGAGTGCTGGTAGTGAATTGCCATAGGTTAAGACAGTTCAACTGTAAAGGTTTGGGATTAATTGCTTCCCTTCTCTAGAAGCTCCAGAACCTGGCCACACGTGTTATAGAGCTTCCTTTTGAGGAGAGTAGCAGTTTTCTCCTTTGCCCATCTCTTCTACGAGTAGGAAAAAAGCTTTCCATTTATGGATAAGTAAGCACACACATCTCACACACACACAAAAACAGATACTTTTTTAATTTCAAATTTTATTGCCATTTTTTCTGTTGTTACTGAATAAACAAGTTGTTTAAGCCTTATACATGCTAATTTTACTTCTTTAAAAATTCAAGCTCATTTTTCATATTCTTTTCTTAAGTATATTAATATTTATATTTACAAGTACTACTTTTGATTCATTTTTTCAAGCCATCCAGGCAGCACTTTTAAAAAACAGCATTTGTTGAGATTGCTAAGCCTTGAATAGATATCCAAATCCTGCTGAGTATAAATGTCATTATCTCAGACATCACCCTGCTGAAAAGCATTAGTTGTAAAATAATGGGGGAGTTCAGTCAGACATGTCTGACTCTTTATGACCGCATGAACTGCAGCACGCCAGGCTTCCCTGTCCATCACCAACTCCCGGAGCTTGCTCAAACCCATGTCCATTGAGGTGGTGAGGCCATCTGAACATCTCATCCTCTGTCATCCCTTTCTCCTCCTGCCTTCAGTCTTTCCCAGCATCAGAGTCTTTTTCAGTGAGTCAGTTCTTTTCATCAGGTGGCCAAAGTACTGGAATTTCAACATCAGCATCAGTCCTTCCAATGAATGTTCAGGACTGATCTCCTTTAGGGTTGACTGGTTGGATCTCCCTGCAGTCCAAGGGACTCTCAAGAGTCTTCTCCACACCACAGTTCAGAAGCATTAATTCTTCGGCATTCAGCTTTCTTTATAGTTCAACTCTCACATCCATACATGACCACTGGAAAAACCATAGCCTTGACCAGATGGACCTTTGTTGGCAAAGTAATGTCTCTGCTTTTTAAAATGCTATCTAGGTTGGTCATAGCTTTTCTTCCAAGGAGCAAGCATCTTTTAATTTCATGGATGCCGTCACCATCTGCAGTGATTTTTGAGCCCCCTCAAAATAAAGTCTGTCACTGTTTCCATTGTTTTCCAATCTATTTGCCATGAAGTTATGGGACTGGTTGCCATGATTTTAGTTTTTTGAATGTTGAGTTTTAAGCCAACTTTTTCACTCTCCTCTTTCACTTTCATCAAGAGGCCCTTTAGTAGTTCTTCAATTTCTGCCCTAAGGGTGGTGTCATCTGCATATCTGAAGTTACCAACATTTCTCCCAGCAATCTTAATTCCAGCTTGTGCTTCATCCAGCCCAGCATTTCACATGATGTACTCTGCATATAAGTTAAATAAGCAGGGTGACTATAGCCCTGTTGTACTCCTTTCTCAATTTGGAACCAGCCTATTGTTCTATGTCCGGTTATAACTGTTGCTTCTTGACCTGCATACAGATTTCTCAGGAGACAGGTAAAGTGGCCTGGTATTCCCAGGAGGATATGCTAAATAGTATGTCATGCATGACTGTGTGACCATTGCTATAAAAATGTATGTTCACTTTTGCTGTATTTGTATTAGCAAGCTAAAGAAGACATTCAAATCTGGAATGTTTTAATTGCTTTGGTGGATACAAGTTGCATTATGAATAGTTACTGAAATGAGACTGCAGTACATTTGTAATTAGAACCACATAGTTTACATGAGGTCCTGCACTTGGTGACCTACTTACTGACATTTTGTCTTAATGCCAAAACACTTCTAAAGACCTGACTTGTGTTCCCTAATGTCCATGGCTGATTCATGTCAATGTATGGCAAAAACCACTACAGTATTATAAAGTAATTAGCCTCCAACTAATAAAAATAAATGGAAAAATAAATAAATAAATAAAGTAAAAAAAAAAAAAAGACCTGACTTTCGTGAGGGTGCCTATTTTCTACCTGCTGTTCAAGAAATAGTCTTTTGGTTTTTCATTTCATTATTTTTATTCTGATAAACAACTTATTTCTCCTAGGGTTGTTGAGTATTTTCATCTTAAGACTAAATCAACTTTTATTTATATTTTTGTTGAGACTTTATGTATTATTTCAGTAAAGACATGATATAATATTACCAACCCATATACATGACCAAGGTACAGGTTTTCTGGGCATTTCTTCTCCCAAATTTGCCCTTTAGGTAGTCATGATATATCTAAAAAATGCCTAGTTTTGTGGTCTTTATAATGGTAAAGTTAACTTTGAAATCAGAATTGAGCAATAAATTGAGGTCTTTATTTCCCAAAAGAAACAACGTTCAGTTTGACGTATTTAAATCAGCAATAGGTAAGTGCTCCATTCCCTTGGTAGGAAGGAAAATCATCCCAATCCCATATAAATACTACCTTGTAATTGGTAGGGCTTGGTTTGGCAATTAAGCTTGCCAAGAATAACAGAACCTGGCTTCTCTGAGTGGGCTTGTTTTTTTTTTTTTGGGCAGTTCTTATTCTGGCAAATTTTTTGGAAGTTCTTTTGTAATTCTTGGAGAACACCTTCAGTAATGTGCTGGTGTGATTAAGAGACACATCGTGGCTAGACAACTTAATACATGTCTGGTCAGACAATCTAGCATGGCTAGAAGTTGTTGGCAAGCTATTGTCTATTACCAGAAAGTAAAGGGAGTGAATAAGAAATTTCCCAACCCCTTCCCCCTCCTCTATTTTATTTTAATTTTTGAATTAACAAAGTAAAATTGATCTTTTGGTGAGCAAATGAATTTTACTGTATGCATAGATTTGTATAAGTATCACCACAATCAGTATACAGAACTGTTCCATTGCCCCCAGACTCTTTCGTACTATCCCCGATAGTCACTTTCACCTCATCCCTAACTCCTGGCAGCCACATCTGTTCTCTATCATTATAGTTTTATCATTTCAAGAATGTCCTATAAATGGAATCATATGATATGTGACCTTTTCAGATTGTCTCCTTTCACTTAATGTAAAGCCTCTGAAATTCATCCAAGTTGTATGCTGTTGTTGTTCAGTTCTCAGTCTTGTTGGACTCTTTGCGACCCCATGGAATGCAGCACGCCAGGCTTCCCTGTCCTTCACCATTTCCCAGAGCTTGCTCAAACTGGTGTTCATTGAGTCGGTGATGTCATCCAACCATCTCGGCCTCTGTCGTCCCCTTCTTTTCGTGCCTTCAACCTTTTGCAGCATCAGGGTCTTTTCCAGTGAGTCGGCTTTTCACATCCGTTGTTTATTTCTTTTTATTGCTAAGTAGTATTCCATTATACAGATGTGCTGCAGGATGTTTATCCATTGAAGGACATTGAATTCCTTCCAGTTTTGACAATTATTAATTTGCTATAAACATTAATGTACAGGCTTTTGTGTGAATATAAAATTTCTCAAGGGTAAATAGTGAGGAGTGGGTTTGCTGTGTCATATGGTTAGTATGCGTTATTTACATTTCTAAGTGTGAGAGTTTCTGGAGAAGGAAATGGCAACCCACTCCAGTATTCTTGCCTGGAGAATCCCATGGACAGAGGAGCCTGGTCGGCCACAGTCCATGGGGTTGCAAGGAGTCAGACACAACTGAAGCAACTTCGTACGAGAGTTTCATTTGTTCTATAATCTTGACAACTCTTTGTATATCCATATTTCTAATTTTATTTTATTTTTTAAAAATTATTTATTTATTTGGCTGCACTGGGTCTTTGTAGCTACACACAGGTTTTCTTTAATTGTGGGGACTGAGGGCTACTCTTTGTTGTAGTGCAAGAGCTTCTCATTGTGGCAGCTTGTTGCAGAGCACAGACTCTAGAGCACACGGGCTTCCGTGATCATGGTGCACAGGCTCAGCAGTTGCAGCCCATGAGCTCCAGATAGCAGGCTCAGTAGTCATGGCCCATGGGCTTAGTTACCTCATGATATGTGGGATCTTCCTGGACCAAGGATCAGACCGTGTCCCTGCTTTGGCATGTGGATTCTTAACCGCTGGACCACCAGGGAAATCCTATATTTCTAATTTTAGTCATTCTAAATGTCTGTACTGGTATCTCACTTTGATTTTAATTTGCATTTCTTTAATGGCTAATGATGTTGAACATCATTATGACGCTTACTTGTCTCTCTTATATTCTCTTTAATGAAGTTTTTGTTCAAATCTTTTGCACATTTTTCAAATTGAGCTATTTGATACTTTAGTACATGAGAATTCTTTTTATATTCTGGATAAAAGTTATTTGTTAAGTATGTGATTTACAAATATTTTAAATATTTACCCCAGTCTGTAGCTTCTCTTCACTTTCTTAAGAGTATCTTTTGCAGGGCAAATATTTTTAATATTGATAAAGTCCAATTTATTAATTTTTATTTTATGAACTGTGCTTTTGGTCTTACATCTAACAACTCTTTGCTTAACCCAAGATCAAAAAGACTTTCTTGTTTGTTTTTGTCTTGGACATTTATAGTTTTATGTTCTACATTTAAATCTATTAATATGATCCATTTAGAGGTAATTTTTATACAAGGAGTGAAGTTTAAAGTTCATTTTTATTTCTGCATATATATTTCTGAATTAGTAATACCACTTATTGAAATGATTATCTTTGCAAAAATAAGCTGGTTGTATTTGTGAAGGTCTATTTCTAGACTTCATTGTATACACTTGTTAACAACACCATACTGTTATGATTACTGTAGCTTTATAGAAATTTTAATTTTGAGTAGTGAGATATTTTGATTTTATTCCTATTTCTCAAAATTGCTTTAGCTGTTTAGTTTCTTTTTAAAATATAAGTTTTAAGATAGATTTGTCTATTGCTACAAAAATTTCTGGGATTTAGTTAAGATTGCATTAAATCTGTAGATCAATTTGGGAAGAATTAACATCTTTACTATTGTTGAGTCCTGCAATCCATGAATATGGCTATCTATTAGGTCTTTATTCATTTATTTTTCAAATTGTTTTTTCTTTCATCAGCGTTTGTAGTTTTGGAAAATAGACCTTGTATATTTTGTTAGATTTGTATTGAAGTACCTCATTTTTGAGCTATTGTAAATGACCTTGTGTTTTAATTTTGATTTCCAGTTCTTTATTGCTTGTACAGTGTATAGGAATACCATTGATTTTTGAGTTTTACTTTTTATGCTGTGAACTTGCTAAACTCAAAGTTCAAAAAGTTACTTTTTTGGTAGACTTCTTGGGATTTTATATATAGAAAAACATGTTGTCAGTAAATAGGGATGGTTTTATTTACTTTCCAATCTGTATGCCTTTTATATAGTCTTTATTGTACTAGCTAGGACTTCCAGTGTGATATTGAATAGGAGTGGTGAGAGTTGACATCCTTTTATTGTTTCCAGTTTTATGAAGTTTTCCCTATATTCTCTCTGAGTGTTAGGGAACCCCTTTCCTGCTCCTTGATACAGAGCTAGAGGGCCTCTCTTCTAGCTTTCTCTTTCCACAGTAAAGCTCCTTCTAGGTTTCAAATTGCCTTGTGTCCAGAACAGGTCATAGCAGAAAAAAATAAAATTGTGAACCCACTACTAGTTTGGTGATACTTTGAATTCTGGTGTTTTTCCTCCAACTCCTATATTCTTTTACAAGTTTTCAAGCAGTTGCTCCAACTGTGCTGTCCAGGTTTTATAGCTGCATTCAGTGGAAGGGACAGGATCAAGTGTGCTTCCTCCATTTCACTTGGAACCAGAATCATTTTATGTTTCTAAGAATAAGAGATTTTTTTTGTTTGTTTCTAGACATGCTTTTTATCTTCAAATTTTGGGAGTAATTTTTATAAGAATTTTCTGGGGGAATGTTTAAATTCTGAAAATAAGGGTATTTTTAAAAAATTTTTCTCCTCTTTGCTTTCCTTTTTCTGTGCATTTGTTGAAGTGTAGGGCTTTATATGTTTTATTTCTTAATATTTAAGACAAGTGAGATTATAGGATGCAGCTGTAAAACAACTTTTTCTTCTTACCACTTAATGCCAAATAGACACACTTAGACTGCCTAATTATTTCCTTGTCTATCAATCAGATCTTGGGCAGGCCTCCTTTGTTATCTGGTTCCTCTTAGATTAAAAAAAAAATGTCCCCCACACTATACAAATAGGACTTGTAAAGTGGTAGTGTGTGTCTCTTGGGTGTGAGTCATACCATGGGTGTGAGTATGATCTCTTGGGTGTGAGTAAGTCTCTTGGGTGTGAGCCATACCCTTAATCTACCGTATTAAGGGTAATCTACTGATTAAGGGGTCTACCGTATCCCCTTAATCATTCAAGTTTTCTTGAGTCTTTCTGGATTAGCTTCACACCTGGTGGGTCTCATAGCATATCAACAATTCTCACCAAAGAAAGACTATAATTTCCTGCTAACTTGCCCCAGACTCCTCAGACTGTTTTATAGTGTAGAGATTAATGAGGAGGTCACAGAATGGTTTTCCACCACTTTACAAGCCCTATTTGTATAGCGTAGCAACTGACCGTGGAATATGAGTAGGTGGCCTAACCAAAACCAAGAGGGAGGAAGAATTCCTTTTGAACACCCTATTACATGTATAAATGACCCTTTTGAGTTTTATATGCCTGATATCATGTATTAGCTGAAAGAAGACAAGTCATGTATCAAAAGTAGCTGGTGACTTAGCAGAGAGGCAAACTCGATGTATGCATATAACAGTACTAGTTAGATTCTTTTACCATGAATTTTTTTTTTCTATTTAAAAAAATTATCTATTTTTCTTTGGAAGATAATTTTTTTACAGTACTGTGTTGGTTTCTGCCATACATCAACATGAATCAGCCATAGGTATACATATATCCTCTCTCTCTTAAATCTCCCTCTTACCTCCTACCCCATTCCACCCCTCTAGGCTGTCCCAGAGTACTAGATTTGAGCCCCCTGAATCATACAGCACATTTCCACTGACTATACAGTTTTGCATATGGTAATGTATATGTTTCAATGCTCCTCTCTCAATCCATCCCACCCTCTTCTTCCCCACTCGGTGTCCACAAGTCTGTTCTCTATGTCTGCATGTCCATTGCTGTCTTGTATCTGTAACATCTTTCTAGATTCCATATACATGCATTAATATAGGATATTTGTCTTTCTCTTTCTGATTTACTTCACTCTGTTTAATAGGCTCTAGGTTCATATACCTCATTAGAACTGAATCAAATGCATTCCTTTTCATGGCTGAGTAATATTCCATTGTATATATGTACCAAAACTTCTTTATCCATTCATCTGTCGATGGACATCTAGGTTGTTTCCATGTCCTGGCTATTTTAAATAGTGCTGTGATGAACATTGGGGTACGTGTGTCTTTTTCAATTATGGTTTTCTCAGGGTATATGCTCAGGAGTGGGAATCCTGGGTCATATTTACCATATATTTTATAATTCTAATGGATCCAGGAGTGAGGACTTTCTGCCTTCATTGTCCTTAGGATTAGATGTTACTGCAGAAATGAAGAGAGAAAGCCTTTTGAAGGTTTTAGCCTTTTACATGGGAGAAGGAAATGGCAACCCACTCCAGTATTCTTACCTAGAGAATCCTGTGGATGGAGGAACCTGGTGGGCTGCTGTCCATAGGGTCATACAGAGTCAGACACAACTGAAGCGACTTAGCATGCATGCATGCATTGGAGAAGGAAATGGCAACCCACTCCAGTATTCTTGCCTGGAGAATCCCAGGGACAGAGGAGCCTGGTAGCCTGCTGTCTATGGGATCACACAGAATCGGACGTGACTAAAGCGACTTAGCAGCAGCAGCAGCAGCAGCAGCCTTTTACATCATTCACCAAAATGTGGGTAAATGCCTGTTGATACATAAATGATTTTCCCACCATGCAGAGAGGCAAGAGAGAGAAACTAGATAAGAATAGGAGACATAAGAAAGGAGGTTTGGGAGAAGGTGAAGGGATCACATGACTCCCTCTATCCAAATCTGGCTTAGAAGATAAACTATAGATCAATTTTGGGGACCCAAAAGCAGAGATTTGTGTCTTACTCTGAAGGAAGGACATGGGAAATTCTGTCCATCTTTTAGACAGAATAGAGCAGTGGTTGGAATAGTAAAGCAAATAGGTAGGGGATATAAAGACCTGTTATAAGCCCCTAAACTCTAGTGATATGGGACAACATTCAACATTTTCCCATGGTCATGAGAGGGAAAAGTGACAGATGGTTCAGAAGAGCCTTGCAGGACACAGACTCTGTATCTCTGATCTTGGATGCCATGCAGCCCCATAAGTATCAGCAGCTTCCAGAAACAGTGGGTCCAGAGGCTAGCAGCCATGACCAAACAGGAAACATTAAATCTCAGCAGGGAGGTCAGATGATTACTACAGACTGGGAATGGACCATCTGTCCCAACTGTCCATCTGTCCCAACCCCACAACTTCCAGGATACCAAGGTATCCGAGCTTCCTTCAAAACCAGACAGCGGCCAAAAGAAGGGAAAGGATAAGCAGAGTAAGATTCCCGAATTAACTGACTTGTTAACAACAATGATGTGTGTGTGTGTGTGCGCGTGTGTGCACGCGTACTCAGTCGTGTCCAACCCTGCCACCCCATGGGCTGTAACCCACCAGACTCCTCTGACATGGGATTTTCCAGGCAAGAATATTGGAGTGGGTTGCCATTTCTTACTCCAGGGGATCTTTCCTAATAACAATGATACTAATCTAGAAAGAAACTAGAAGTTCTAACTAGATATATCTCAAATTGGCAAGATTAAGCTTTCCACTGCTGAAGTGGATCCAGTTTTGCACAACTGAATCTATGACTGTGAAGTTAAAATCCACTTATACATGTATACTTGTTCACTAAATTGTGAACAATGTGAGGGCAGAATCCAGTTTCAATAGATTATTTTATCCCTGGGACCTAGTAAAGTTGCCTGAAATGGTAAAAATTGAGGAAGCAGGTATCGTATTAAATTAATATGAAAGAAATAAAACTCTTAATTTGTAAACTGGTTAGTTGTCCCCTGTCCTAGTCAATGTAATTGCTACCACTTAATGAACATTTCAGCTCTCCAGGTTCTTTCCATCTGAGATTGGGTATGACCTCCTTTTCATGATAGCAGGTGAGCTTCTGTGATAATTTCTCTAATAAAATGTTTTTCTTGCTGTATTTTTTCCAGTCTATTATTTGAAGGTGAGAGTCACATCCATGGCTCATCCCTCTCTCTTATTATAAACGCTTAACAGAGGAATGGAGGAAAGAGAGTCAAAAGCAGAAAAAAAAAAAAACCACACATACACAGGAAAAGGGCTTGACAAAAGGAAATTACAGTAATTCATTGCTATAAAAAGTCTCTTATAAAAATGTGTTTGTGCTATAACATGATTCTTCCATTAGCATTTGGAAATAGTTTCCACATATAGAAGATAAACCTCTCCTAGATATTTCTGAACAAGCAACAAAACTTTGCTGCCATGTCAGGAAACCATTTTTCAGTGCCACTGATTAGTGATTTCTCTTTCACCTCAGTTATCTCTTTTCTGAGAAAGAATGGAAACAACTGGCAGGAGACAGAATTCCACATTAATCTTTGATAAGACAGCTTGCTAAGTAATAATTTCCTACTAAGTGCTTAATTCTAAGTGTAATTGTTAGAAAACCAAGATTTCATTGACAGCAGGACTGGTTAATTCAAGGGCTGTCTTTCTCTTTTTTTTTTTTTTTCTTACCAAAGCTGAGAATCTTCAAAAACCTAAGTTACCAAAGAGTATTTCCAAAGTGTTGCCTAGGTTTACTGGGCTTCTCTAGTGGCTCAGGCATAAAGAATCTGCCTGCAGTACAGGAGACCTGGGTTTTATCCCTAGGTCAGGAAGTCCCCTGGAGAGGGGAATGGCTACCTGCTCCAGTATTCTTGCCTGGAGAATTTCATGGACAGGGGACTAAAATGTTTCTTGCAGAGTTTTTTTTTTTTTTAAATATAGCTTGCATAATTCTGAGCATGAAATTTGATTAAACATTAATTACCTGGAATTTCTTCATTCAGAGAAAATTTGATGGAAGTATACAGGAATGCCCTGGTACTCAGATTTTCTTCCAATTAGGAAAAAGACAAAATAGATTAGATTTAAATTAGGAAGTTGTACTTCTTTATCAAACAAAAGCAAGCAACAAAAATCCAAAGAATTGTAAAACTACTGTAGTTTGCAGAAAACCTAAAAGTAGGCTGCAGAGATGGTAGCAATGATGGTAAATTTTAGTGCTTTCTTTCTTTTCTTTCCTTTTTTTTTTTTTTTTTACTCTTTATGCCTTTGAAGTTGTAGGTTAATGATATGACACTGCTCAGCTTAGATGGACAAGTACTTCCTAATAATGAGAATAGAAAGATAATTCTCTACACTGAGGGGAAGTTTAAAAAAATAATGAAAATGTCAGCTCTAAAACTGGACTGCCATGGTTGGAATCCAGTTCCTGTGCTTTTCAATGATGTGGCCCTGAAAGTGAAAGTGTTGGCCATTCAGTCATGTCCAACTCTTTGTAAATTCATAGACTATAGCCCATCAGGATCCTCTGTCCGCAGAATAGGGAAGCTGGATGTGACCTTGTGTGTGATGTGCACTCGGTCATGTCTGACTCTTTGCAACCCCATGGACTATAGCCCTCCAGGCCCTCTGCCCATGGGATTTCCCAGGCAAGAATACTGGAGTGGGTTCCTCCTCCAGAGGATCTTCTCAACCCATGGGTCTAACCAAAGTCTTTTGCATCTCCTGCATTGGCAGGCAGATCCTTTACCACTCTACCACCTAGGAAGCCCGATGAGACCTTAAGCAAGTGAAATAATCTCACAATACTTGAGTTTCCTTATGTGTATCATAGAGATAGTAACTTACTTCAAGAGTTGTGAGGAATTAGTTAAAATATGTAAAGACATTAGAACAGAGCTTGGCACATTGTAAACCATCACCAATACCAGTCACTTTGACTAATTACTGATGAATGGATTTTATCATTGTGTCCTAGCAATAACCCCCTATTCAGTTAGTCTTTCTATGTATTATTGCCAGAAAGGATAGTTTAAGATCAGTACTCTGATATACAAATAATCTAAGCTGAGAGGTGTCAAGTGATATTTAATTGGTTTATATCCAATGGTTCAACACAACAAGATAAGACATTTATTTACCCCTGGGGTACAGAAAATTTATCTCAAAAACTACATGCATATAACTGCATTTTCCAAAATTAGAAGCCATCTTTATAATGAATCATTAGAATTGACTTTCTATTATTTTGGGAGATGATTGGCAATTCCTACCTAAAAATTTCCAAGTTAAAATTCTTATATGAAAGTCACTCAGTTGTGTCCAACTCTTTGGGACCCTTTGGACTATACAGTCCATGGAATTCTCCAGGCCAGAATACTGGAATGGGTAGCCTTTCCTTTCTTCAGGGTATCTTCCCAACCCAGGGATCAAACCTGGGTCTCCTGCATTGCAGGTAGCTTCTTTACCAGCTGAGTCACAAGGGAAGCCCAAGAATACTGGAGTGGGTAGCCTATCCCTTATCCAGGGTAACTTCCCAACCCAGGAATTGAACCAGGGTCTCCTACATTGCAGGCGGATTCTTTACCAACTGAGCTATCAGGGGAGCCCTATAAAATTCTTATAGTTGCCATATAGATCTTGAGGTTTGAGGTTTGATTGGCCATTCATCCATCTACAGCTTAAAATCAAGCCTGCTATCAGAGGAAAATGTAAGTAAGTTGGCACTGCATGTAAGTAACTTTTTGGCCATCCAAGTGAAGTGGCCCTTCATTCAGATATGTATCTTGATTAGATTTTTCATAAGAAAATGTTAGCTTTATTTTTTGCCTGGTTGGTTGTTAAATATGTAATGATATTTGTGTTGAATGCTTCCTCTGGGGATTGTTCTTTGAACCTTTTAATGACTAGCAATTATTCAAGAAGGAAAATTCCTTTGTGATAATATTTATGAAAAACTACCCAAAGCACATGAAGTATTCAAGATCAGCCACATTTTCTCTTAGATTAAGTAACAACACCAAAAAGAGCACTAACACTATATTGTTTGAAGTCATTATAAAACTGATATTATTGAATAGCGCTTCACTAAATTTATCATGTGTTTACCATAGGTACATTGTTAAAGGCATTATCCACTACATAAAAGAGAACACAGGAAAAATTATTCTCAGGTTTCACAGAGAAAATTATGATTCCTCTATCATAACAAATCTTTTTTTTTTTTTAATCTTATTCTGGGTTCTTATTTACTTTGGTCACAAGGAATCTTGTTTTTACCTAGCAACTTCTAAGGTACTATGTTTCTAAACCTTTATCAGGTTATACACAGAAAGCAAATGCTAATATTTGTATGGTATACTGAAGAAAAGAGAAGAGGTAGCCAGCCTAGGATTAGAACTTCCAACCACCCCTGGCTTCCCTGAAAGCCAAGAGTTCAGGATGTTTGCACACCAGAAAATCATTCTTGGCATGCCACTGGAAAATCTTTCACATTGTATGAATGATTGAAATCAACCTTAAAATCTTTGTATAAGGAGACGAGAAATAAAAAATGAAGTAATCAGATCACTGATTAAAAGCTGAGAAGTAGAGGATACCCAAGGAGTGCCAAGGTTATAGTAATATAGAACAGAGGTTTAGCAGCAGTCAGGCTGTCAGCATTTTGCAGAGGACTCTAAAGAGAAAGAAGTCTCCTCAGTAATCCTGGGTCTTGGTATACAAGTGAACCAGGGTCCAAAGCACAGACAAAACCTAAGACATATCTGAATTGCAAGGGCCATGATATGACAAGACAATTTCCAGTGCATAGTAGTAGGGAAAAGACTAGGGAGATGAACAAGCAAGTTTTCAGAAACTGGAAAACACAAGGAGAAATGCACACTATAACCTACTTTCTTAGGCATAACTAGATAAAGGTTTTCACAAATGTTATAAGGAGAAACTAGAAACTGACATCAGAAACCCACTAATGATTTACTGATATAAAATTATCTTTGAAATCTACATATGAGTCAGCATTGTAGTAAAATATAAGTAATATTCAATATATAATATGTTTTTCATCATTTAAAATTATTTTTTGTTATAATCTTTAAGTACAAAACTGAAGGATCCTTCACTCTCTTAAAGCAGGATTCTTGAATCCAAGATGGAATAAAATCAGGACATTTATACTCCTCAGAAAATGTTTTAAAAGTCTTCTCTCTCCCTCAGGAGATGATGCACAGCATAATTTCAACAAACAAATAGATTCTGCCATCTATCTGCTGACAATTCCCACATTCACATCTTTAGCCAGATGAAAGTCTAAATTTGTATGTACAATTTTCTACTCAATATCTCCACACTTGGATATCTTTTTAGACATTATAATTTATAAGTGTCAAAAATGATCTCTAGATCTTGCTCCCACCCCTCTTTCATCCAGAAACTTCCTTATCCTAGTTGATAATACCAGCTTTCCAGATGATCAGATCCCAAGTTTAGGAATCTCTTTGTCTCTTAAATCATTATATTTAATTCATCATAAAACCTTTTGGCTTTACATTAGAAATATATCCAGAATTTAACCCTTTTTCTTTATCACCACCATGGTCCCAGCCACACTTATCTCCCACTGGATAACTGTAATAGCCCTTGTCTCCCTCCTGTCACCCATCCCCCCGACCTTATAGTCTATTTCCGACAGAACAACCAGAGTAATCCTTTAACATGGAAGCCAAATGATATCACTCTTGATTATTATTGAATTATATTTCTGAAAGCTTCTAGAACAGTGCCTGCTATATATTTTGTGCTTGGGACTGAAGACATGAAAATCCATTCTTAGAGGAGAATACTAACAGAAAATAACTTACTTGCTCAATATCTCATAGACAGTAGCAGAATTTAACTCAGGTGTTTGGATTCCACACTACTGTTCTTTTCACTGTGCTATGTCTCCTCCTAGATGTGTTGATAGAATCCTCATAATGGATATCAGGATTTTTCTGAGGAAGAGTGTTGAGCTGGTGGGAGTCTGAGTTCAAGTCCTGACTCTGCTGCTAAGCAGGAAGAATCTGAGTACAACAGCTTCTGGCTTGCAGAAAGAAGTTGAACTAGATCATTCCTAAGGTTCATTCTAGAGCCAAATAAGTTCAGTGACATTGTAAAAGTTTCCCATTTTTTCATCATCAGTTGAGAGTATCAGCAGGACAAGAGCGCCTACCAGATGTGCCAATCTGATTCTTAGATTTTCAAGGACAGCCAGAAGTAGTAATCTTGTTGAATGAGACAGGGTTTCCCAGGGCTGGTTGCTAACACAGTGACATTTGGCTCAGTGTGCACTCTCAGTGGTGATGCAAATGTGGATTATTTGTGTAAAACTGAGTGTGACATCGATCTATTTACTTATTTATTTAATGTATTTATTATGTGAAATCAAACCCACATCCAAATTCATGGTGTGATGCCTTAGGGTTTATAACAAGCCTTTGTGTGGTTTTTCTAGCTCGTTAGGTTAAAGTTCATTGTATACATATTTGTACATGTATTTGTGTTTATTCCTTTACCTCAAATGTAACAAGATTTGTCTCAAAGTACACTTTCCCAACCCCAAGCATCTCTTTATTCTAGCCAAGACAGTTTTCCTACAATTTTTTCTTTAATCTCCCTTTTATTTGAGCCTTTTCGTTTGTCTTACTTCCTCCGTCCCTCCCTTCGTCCCTCCCTCTTTCTTTCTTTTCTTTCTCTCCTTTTCTTTTCTTTCTTTCTGGCTTATTTTCTCCACCACTTTGGCTCAGAATATTTTTCTTAAAATGTGTTTTATCCATGCAGGATACAAGATGAATTTTAGTTAAATTGAATGGAATAAGATATTAGTTTCTGATTTTTAGCTTTAGGGTCCTATGTTTCTGTTTATGTGCTTTAGGATTTGAGGGAGTTTGCTGATGTGTGCTACATAGGGAACTAGACAGTCTATCTTAAGGTTTTAAGATAGAATATTGCTATTATCTCTTGGGTCTTATCCTCACCCACTAAACTGGAAGTTCTTTAAGGTCAACACTATGTCCTATTCATCTTTATTTTCCTACAGCTATAGTACCTGGCACACTTTATGTACCCAATAAATATTGAATACCCAACCCTCTGTAGTAGAGTTTCTATGCACATGGAACCACTTCTTCTGTTAATCTAATTCTGATTTGACCACACTGGGAATTTGAAGTCAAAATAGGCTATTGCAGCTTCCCAGAATCTCGAGGAAAAATTTGGCTCCTTAGGATTATTTGTCCAATTGCATTTTGGGTGAATCTTTCTATGCCTGAATCAACCCACTGAAGCTTCCTTATTTACACTGACTTACCTGTAGTTTTAGGAATTGCTGATGATAGAATTTTTTTTCCAAAGTTCTTGAAATCAAATATATTTTACTGAAACATTTCTGGATATGGAATGAATCAGAAACATGTGGATTAAATCTCCCTGAAAGTTTCTTTGGTTATAAAAATTAAGGGGAAAAAGTGTTTAGCAAGAAGCATTATGGGTGATGCCAAACTCAAATTGTTTGAAAAATGTGTGTGCTGGTTAGATAAACAAACAAACAAGTTTTATTTCCCTCTTGCCTTGTAAAATCTCACACTCATTATAAAAAATCTCAGGTCAGGTCACAGCCAATTTTATAAAGTTTTTTGAGAAGTCTGTATTTTTCTACTTTGCTTCATCATTGAAGGCAAATAGCTATATAGGTGAATGTTCTTGAGAATGCAAGTATGCAATGCTGATGTTTCTCAATAGATTTTAATGGATTGAGTGATGTAATATGTATTTATAATATTTATTTGATTTCTGAATGTTAACTGCAGAGTTTATCTGAAATAGTTACTTTGTAAGAGAAGCAGTTAACTTGTTCAACTTAAACTGTTCAAAATTTTTGACATCACATGACTTGTGAAAAGAAAAAAATGCCTTTATCACTCAAAAAACAAACTTTAAAGTAAATTAGTCCCCAAATCCTGCTTAGTAAAAGGAATTGTTTTCGGTTCAAAACACATTTTATTGTAATGTCCTTATCATTCTTTTCATCCTCTTCATCAAAAGCCATCAAATAATTTGTTAAGTAACTATGCCCCTGTACCAAGCACAGTTTAAGGAGAATCACATAAATATGGTCTATGGTTAGATATAGATTAGATATACATGGATATGTATACCTTAGTACAGCAGAAGAAAGACATTAAGAAATTAATGGGCCATAAAATATTTCTGTCGATGGCGCTTACATGTAAGACTGAATTATTATCACCTGGAAAGGTTATTAAAAATTCAGGTTGCAAAAGTCTCTTTCTCAGCACAGAGGTTTTGACTGAACCAAGGATCAGGAGTCTTCATTTTCATCGTAGATCCAAGTGGATTCTAATGGTGATTATCCAAGTAGTACAAACATGGATTTAGATGAAGAAAAAGCTTGAGGTTGATATCAGGCAGAAGCAGTAAGGAAATTCTACTTCAAGACATAGGAAGACAAGGACAGTTACATCACCTAATCAGCACCCGTTTGTAGACATTTTTAGACTATAATTATGAATTTCCAGTAATGCATCTGTTCATTTAATACATATTTATTAAACGGCCAGGTAAGATTTTTTAAAAAATAAAAATACAAATCCATGTCTTCATGAATTTTACATTCTAGTTGGGGGACACATTCTATAAAAACTAAATAAAATAGCTTGTATATCAATCAGGTAATGATAAGTGTTAAGAAGAAAAAGTAAGGCTAGAGTTGAAATTTTTAGGAAGAATGGAGAGAAAAGGCCTTGTTAAGAAGGTGATATTTGAGTGAAACTTAGAGGAGGCAAGGAAACAGGGAATAGTCACTGGAATACCCTAGAAGGAAAGCTTCCAATATGAGGGAACAGCAACTGCAAAGGTCTTGAATTGGAAGCATGACTGGTGTAGTTGGAATGCAGTGGTCTCAGAGAGTAGACAACAAAAAAGTGAGAGAATGTAATGGGGAAGGAGGTTTAAAGAAGATTTTGGCTTCTCTGAGAAGTATGGGATGACATGAAAGGGTTTGAACTGAGGAAAAAACAATACAAAAATGTTTTCACTGTAAATGAAATGGAAATAAAGTGACAGCTTACTTCTTCACTCTGCAGTGCTTTCAGAGATAGCAGTGTGTAGTATTTGTGTTGTGGGGCTATTTGGATGGATGATGGCATCCACTCTTATCACTTCATGGCAAATAAATGGGAAAACAATGGAAACAGTGACAGACTTTATCTTCTTGGGCTCCAAAATCACTGCAGATATTGACTGCAGCCATGAAATTAAAAGACGCTTGCTCCTTGGAAGAAAATCTATGCCAAACCTAGACAACATATTACAAAGTAGAGACAGGCACCTTGCTGACAAAGGTCCATCTAATCAAAGCTATGGTTTTTCCAGTAGTCATGTATGGATATGAGAGTTGAACCATAAAGAAAGCTGAGCACTGAAGAATTGGTGCTTTTGAACTGTGGCGTTGGAGAAGACTCTTGAGAGTCCCTTGGGCTGCAAGGAGATCAAACCAGTCAATCCTAAAGGGAATCAACCTTGAATATTCATTGGAATGACTGATGCTGAAGCTGTAGCTGCAATGCTTTGGCCACCTGATGCAAAGAACTGACTCACTGGAAAAGACTCTGAAGCTGGGAAAGGTTGAGGGCAAGAGGAAAAGGGGGAAACAGAGGATGAGACGGTTGGATGGCGTCACTGACTCAATAGACATGAGTTGAGCAAACTCTGGGAGATAGTGAAGGTCAGGTAAGCCTGAAATGCTGTAGTTCATGGGGTCACAAAGAGTTGGACATGACTTAGCAACTGAACAATAACATCTTCAAATATTTGTTCATGACTGATATATATTATTTCTTGGGAACTGAATCTTGGATTTTAAAGTCCATACTATTTCTATGATAAAGAAAATGAGATTAAAGATACTGTCCATATTTCATAGTTTATGGATGTTAAAGATACTGGACCTACTTAACATTATTCTAGCTCAAGGAATGTTAAATAATATATAAAAATTTTATAAAGGGTCATAAGTATAATGAATAGTGAGTATTTGGGAATCAAATATTAGAAGTATAAGGATTAGTCTCATTTTCCAGATAAGGAAATGAAACTAAGTTAGCTTGCTGATTTTTACATAGCTACCAATATTAGAGCTAGGTCAAGCTCTAACAGTTTATCTCACTTTCAGCATTGGGCTCTGGAATGTTCTACAAGATTAGAGATAATTCTAACAAGAATTGCCTAAGAATTGGTGGATGCTATCTATGATTCATTACTTAAAGCCCCTACTCAAGATAAGTGATCTGTCTAGTTCCATGCATCCATTTAACATAAAATAGGATCATAGAATGTTAAAATGAGAAGGCACAGTGGAGATGGTAGTCCAACTCTCTCATTTTTAAGATAAGAAATGTGTTCTGTGAGATTTTTGTTCTTCAGCTGTGTCCTCCGTCTAGTTCATTTCTTTTTCAAGCTGATGCTATTTTCTAACTCAGTGCTCCTCTGTAAACCACTACAACTGGATTTGCCTAACATGATTATTTGAATTATGCCCGTTTATTCTCTTCATTGGCAGCAAAATAAAAATGTCTAGGTCTTTTTTTTTAAGTTAAGTTTTCTGGTAGCAATCTCAAAATCTTTGACTATGTGCCACTTCTGCTGCTTTGCTAACCAGCCATTTAGAAAATAAACTTTTGGATCAGAAATATAAGGAATTCAAAGAAAAAGAAGTAATAGTTGGTTGAGTTGGCTTGGCTTTCTTTGCTTCTTTAGTATTCAAGTGGACAATTTGTACAATTTCCCTTGCTTTGATCTTAGCTGCCCACACTACCAAGTTGTAGGCACAATTACTTGCCCATCTCTACATCCACAGACTTTGAAGGACATGGAAAAAACACCCACTGTGAAACGTTCAGACTAAAAGTGCCTGTAGTTGCTGCTGCTGATGATTTGGGCCGTATGAGGTGAGACAGTGCTGGCCAGGCCTGCCCCAAAGCCACCTACCCTGCCAAACCTCTCTGTCTTGCCAACATCGTTTCCTGAATGATGAAGTGCCCCAAAGTGTGTCCCCTGACATGCCCTTGGAAGAGCAGGAATGCCCAATCAGGAATTAATTAATGGGAAGAAGAAGGCAAGAAAGAGTTTTCTATTTAACTTGGAACCATAATAACCACGAAATGGCTCTTGGTATGTTGTGAATCAGATTGCTGTCAAATCCGTGTATTTTTTGATTTGGATACACTTCAGTGATTGTACTGTTTTTTGGTAAGAACTATTTGATGTTCATGACTTTGAAGTCATTTAGACTATGTTCTTTCCCCCTTTTCAAATAGAAGTTTTCATTTTGTCCACCACATAGAAAATGTAAATGCCAAAAGGTCTGAGTTCACTTTGAAAGTCCAAACCCACAAGCTCTCATTGGCTTCTATACTTGGACAGACTATCCTTCAGAGTTCCAGACCTTACATTGAATGGGACAGTATGATGTCACAATGAATACTACATACTGTGGAGCAGACTACCCAAATTCAAACCCCTCAAAGGTATCTTCAAGGAAATTGCCTCATTTTGTTTAGCCTGTTTACTTCTTCCAATGTGGTAGTAAAAGTACCAAGTTCCTTGTCATACTGTACACTGAGCATTTGGGAGCCTGACACACATTAAGTAATTTATGAGAAGACTGGGACAAACTAATTTTTGGTAAGGTTTATTTGCATTTTAGTATTTCCTTTTCATGCAGATGATTTGAAATGAATTCCTTATTGATAAAGGAAACTAAGTAAGCAATTACACAATGTTACAGACTGTTAGTTTTTAAAAAATAATTTTAAAATGTCTTAAATAGGTATTGGGCTTCACCAGTGGCTCAACAGTAAAAAATCTGCTTGAAATGCCAGAGGCACAGAAGGTACAGATTCGATCCCTGGGTGGGGAAGATCCCCTAAAGGAGGAAATGCCCACCCATTCCATTATTTTGCCAGGAAAATCCCATGGGCAGCGGAGCCTGGTAGGCTGCTTGTTCACAGGATCACAAAGAGTTGGCCATGACTGAGTGACTGAATAAATAGGTATAATTTATATAACAACTTCTGTCCAACATATTGAAATACTGCTACTTATTATTTTCCTCTCTTCTTTTGTAATGCTTAAGCCCAAACTAAAGTCTTTTTGTATTTTTACTAAACCCAAATCAATATTTCCCTCTATTTCCCTTCATCTCCATACCCCTGACTATATACTAAGGGCATTTGACATTATCTTAGTTTGATTTTAAGAATATTTTCTGGATAAAATTCACTAATAGTGGCCAGAGATAAAAAGGGAATAGGAATGCAGTTGCAAAGATAAGAAGGCAAGAGGAAACGAGGAGGAATAGGTCCAGAGAAGCAAAAATAATATGCTAGAAAGTCCAATTATAAAAATTCTTGTAAAAAAGAGGGAAGAGGTATCAAATTTACCTAACAGCTGAATGCTAGTATATTAGGTGCCACAATTTTAGTTTTATTCACATAGCTCATGATGATAAATGAGTTGTATAATTATGGAGGTTTTTGCGGAAAATGCAGAACAGAACTTTAGTAGCAACCAGGCCGTCAGCACTTTGCACAGAGACCCTAGCGAGAAGGAAAGCCCTCTGTGATATTGAGACTTGGTATGTAACAGCGAACCCTCAGTTGATTATTGTAAATAAAGATAACTGGAATTGGTCAACTTCATCTGACTATTGGAGAAGGAAATGGCACCCACTCCAGTATTCTTGCCTGGAGAATCCTGTGGACAGAGGAGCCTGGTGGGCTGCTGTCCATAGGGTTGCACAGAGTCGGACACGACAGAAGCGACTTAGCATGCGTGCATGCATTGGAGAAGGAAATGGCAACCCACTCCAGTATTCTTGCCTGGAGAATCCCAGGGACAGAGGAGCCTGGTGGGCTGCCGTCTATGGGGTCGCACAGAGTCGGACATGACTGAAGCGACTTAGCAGCAGCAGCAGCATCTAACTATATGTATTTATATAGAGCGATAGAATAGAGAGATTTAGAGTAGAATGAGGTGATCTATTCTGGGCACTTGAGAACTCTTTCCTGATTCAGTATCACCTGAGCACTGACGGAAAAGTAGGAATCAGTGAGGCAAATGTGGGGACTGATGGGGAGCATTTAGAAGAGTACTTCAGGCAAAAGAAGGCATGTGCGAAGGACTTGAGATAGGAAGGAGCAGATGAAGGCGATGTTTACTTTCTTCTGTCTTTAGTCTGAAGCTTAACAATTCAGAGCATAAATGTCACCAAGTCCTATGGATTATCTTCCGTATGTCCTTTAATTCTGGTGGAGTCAGTCGTAATATTACCAAGGTCCTTTTTGTTTTAAAGTAAGTCCTGCAAATGGAGAAGCTAACATAGAAGCAGCTGCTTTCACATGTGATCTTGATTTGGGAGTGTAAGAAACCCCGCCACCCCTTGCCCCACACTGTCTGAAAGGTACCTGCTATTTGATTAGTATTAGATCACCTAAAATTCAACTGGTTGACTTTTGATGACCTCTTGGTTTTATAGAGAGTCATTATTTAAAAAGTAGGCATCCTGAGGGGCATTATAGTTAAGCAGGAATTTAATTTTCTTACATATGATCTAACAGAAAGAGCCTGGACCTCTTGAAAATGGATGCAAAGAGCCCTGGAGGGAGGGAGAAAGTGGAGATGGGAAACCAGATCCTCAGGGAGGGAATGAAAAGGTATAACAGAAAAAATTTATCTACTTGATAATTCAGCCTCAGGACTTTTATTACAAGGAAAATGTCACTGCTGATTTCTAAAGTCTTTCACACTTGGGTTCTCCCAGATCTTATATTGGGAGCACTGTTAGTATAGAGCGGCAGGAGAGAGTCTCAGCAATAAGGAGAATCTTATGAATTAACTTCACAGTCATGTTCCTGGGAGAGACTGTGGGCACATCATTGTATGTGTCACGATGCCAAGATTTGTAGTAAAATGAAAGGAATGCCCCCTGCATTCCTGTTTTTACTGCTTTGAAAAAGACTAAAGAGAAACTGGCATCAAGCGACAAGCTTCTGTCCTCCATACTCGAGTTTCCAGAATTGATGGTAGTGAATGATCCAGGCACACACTCCACTCTCCCTCGTGTGCCCATTGTCCTCAATATACTCCATGAACCTTGCATCAACTGTAGAGTCTATAGTTTGAAAGTAAGTCACATATTGTTTATAAAATGTATGATGCATTTCATTGTTTGAATACTTTGGAGCAGTGGTAATAAGTGAAAAGGCTTTGATGGTGGAGATCTAGACCAATTGCTAGATTTTATATATTCTCATGGACATAATTCCCTTTGTACATGTTTACTTGATCGTGGTTTTGAAACTAGCTTTGTTAATGGGAAATCAATTTCATTACAGCTTGATCTCTCTGTTCCTTAGTTTCATCATCTGTGACCTAAGGAACCAAAGGATGGACTTATGAAAGCTCTTCTGTTCCAGCTTGAACATGTTATGGCTCTTGTTCTCTCCCATGGTAGTTCTGTCACTGGCTATCAGTGCTGGTTGGAGTACTATAAAGGTTTGCTTCTGTTTGCAGCTGCTCAGTGAATCTTTCCACTACCATGAAGTCTGTCCCTACAGGCTAAAAATGCACTGAAAATACTACATATTCACTGAAACAGCCCAGGAAGTGCCATGGTAATTGAAATGCCACTCACCTTTTCAGCTCTGAGAGGAGTTACATTTGCTATTTTTTGCTGAAATGGGAAAGAATGGTTTCTGATTTTGTACAATGGTTTGATTTTTAGATGGATTAATGTCACAAAACAGACACAATAGAGAAGTTTTAGTAACCACCCAAACAGTTTCACCCAGGCAGCAAAATGTAAGCCATGATCATGAATCATAATTGTTGGTACCATTGTCCAGGGTTTATAAAGATGATAATGCCATGGGCAGCCGAGCGTCACATCAGAGAACACAGTAAACCATCATCTCCCTTTGGCAAGTGTTCATTTCTAAGAAAGAAAATTGTTATATATTTGTTATCAGTTCTAATTCTATAGGTGAAGAAATTGAGGCATAGAGAGCTTATACAGTTATCAAGTGGCAGAGTAAGTATTCAAATCCAGAAGTTATAGTTCTACTTAACAAATGTTGCTACCTCTATAAAACACTGCTTCCCAGGAATAAAAACTAGCTAACAGAAACTAGGAACTCTGAGTAATAATTAAAAAACATCCAAAACTAAGCACAGTAGTTTAAAAAAAAAAAGCAGTTATTGAAGGTTGGAGGTCTGGGAGTATTGACTTTCTGAATGTTCTAGACTTCTCTGAATCCCATATGCATGTACAGATATTGCATTGATCATGTAACTTGGCATGAGAGCTGAGACCTGTCCACTCTCCACAACTTCATCACTAAAGAAGTGAGTGGCCCACCACGATGTAAGCATTAAGTTGCAGTGCAAGTTGGATGTTGGATGAGCCAGTGTCACAGCTCCCTATGCTTTTTGTCTGTCTCTGTGGAATGGATAACTTTATGGGTGGGGATCCTCCCTGGCTTTCTAGTCAGATCTTAAATTTAGGTCCTGCCCTGAGAAAGTTGAAGTTCTAAGAATTAAAGGCAGTTTCAGGTTCCGAAAGAGCAGTTATTCCCATACATGTATGCTCTTCTAGTTTAAAGCTAGATTAGTCTGCTAAATTAGTCAAAACATTATGAAGTGCACTTATGTTCAAAACTTGTTTTTGGTAATCCTCTAAACGTCACACCTTTGTTAGGGACCACATGACTCCATGGGAGAAATGTGAAAGGTAAAAGAATCTATGCTGGATATAGAGATAAAAAGTGTTTGCCCTCTGCTGCTGCTGCTTCTTTAAATAAAAAAAAAAAATTTGTTGGAAACCAGTCCATTTGTCATAGGGATAGGGAGGTTTATCTATTCCCTTGCTATTTCACTGGCACATAATAGAAGGTAGTATTCATTTGTGTTAGTGGACACATTGTAGTTTCAACATCTGATGTTTATTTTCATCTGTCCTGACTTTCCCTAACTGCTTTACTTTTCTTTAACTAACCTGAAGAATCTGGCACATAATGCCCACAAAAGAAATGCTCACAGAATTCTTTTTTTTTAACTATAAAAATCTAGAATTTCCAGGATGCTAATGCAATAGAACAGCATAGATCCCTAACATATATAAGATTTTCAGATCATAAAGAAAATTTCCCATGGTATTTTCTCTGTGGGATAGCAGGTTGGGGTGGGCCATGGGTAGATAAGGAAAGGAAACTAATATTTGTTAAACATCTGCCAGCAAGTTTCATATACATTATTTCATTTAAATCTTCAACAGTTTTGAGAGGTAAATATTTCCACACTATTGTATATGTGTGAAAAATTGGGCTTTAAGATATTAATTTGCTTAATGTCGTACCCTTTTTGATAAAGCTGAAGTTCAAAGTCAGGTATGTATGTATCAAGATTTGTGCATACTCTTTCCGCTGAATCCCATATCTCAGAAGGATATCACTTAGTAGGATCATTCAGCTTCCTAACGACACATGCAGTACATTTATGACAATATTGTTAGATACACTAGTAACTCTTTGGAATCCTTGTCTGATGCTATGGTGTTTTCTTCCCTTCTTACCCCCTTTTTACCCATACTCTTCCTTCTTGATACAAAACCCTTAGAGAAGAGAGAAAGAAATTTGGCTAACATCATAACATGTTGAAGCAATATTATGAGCATAGTTGATATCAACAAGAGGAAGTGTTTTGTTTCAGTTTGAAGATTCCAAAGAATCAGTCTTCTGAAGCCCTTCCTTATTCCACTGTGCTCCTCCCTTGGAGCCTGATCCTTGGCAAGCTGATGGAGATGGAGCTGGTGTCAAGGGGACTGTGAAATTGGAGGAAGGAAACTGCAGATGCCCAGCTCATTAATATTGATGAGTTTCTCCAAAGCAGAACTTGAGAAAAGGCTATGGATGCATGAATGCTAAGTTGTGTAGGTTGTGTCTGACTCTGAGGGACTCTATGGACTGTAATCTGACAGGTTCCTCTGTCCTTGGGATTATCCAAGCAAGAATACTGGAATAGGTTGCCATGTCCTTCCTCTTCCAGGGGATCGTCTCAACCCAGGGATCAAACCCGTATCTCTTATGTCTCCTGCATTGCTAGGCAGGTTTCTTACCACTAGCGCCACCTGGGAAGCCCGGTCTATTTTTTACAGAATAGACTTTCGGACTCTGTGGGAGAAGGCAAGGGTGGGATGTTTTGAGAGAACAGCATCGAAACATGTATATTATCAAGGGTGAAACAGATCACCAGCCCAGGTTGGATGCATGAGACAAGTGCTCGGGGCTGGTGCACTGGGAAGACACAGACGGATCGGGTGGAGAGGGAGGTGGGAGGGGGGATCAGGATGGGGAATACGTGTAAATCCATGGCTGATTCATGTCAATGTATGGCAAAAACCACTACAATATTGTAAAGTAATTAGCCTCCAACTAATAAAAATAAATGGAAAAAAAAATAAAAGATGATCCCAGAAAATGTTAAGTGGGGAAGTATGGAAAGTGAGGCAAGGAAGTGCAGAGAGCCAATACTAGGTATTTCAATGAACACGTTGCTGCTGGGGGCCAACTGGACTCAGTTCCACTAGGGGCCCTTTGAGAAAGTGAATGTGATGGGAGGCTGGGCATTAATTTCTATTTTGTATTAGTTGAAGTTTATTCCTAGGGTCTTTAATTCTCCTGTACTTTAAGTTGTTCCTGTCTTTCACAGGTCCTGCTTTCATAGTTCCTGAAAGAGCCTTCAGGCAGTGTCAAGAGAAACCCAGGTAAGAAGTTGTCTATTTGTCATGAATTTTACTGTAGCTATTAGTGAAAATCACAGCACCAAAGGGATTATCTCAGCAAAAATACTGGAGCTAGTTGCCATTTCCTCCTCCAGGAAATCTTCCCAACCCAGGTATCAATCCCAAGTCTCCTGTGGCTTGGCATTGACAAATGTATTCTTTACCACTGAGCCACCTGAGAAGCCCTAGGTGTTAGTGAAGTGGGAGCCAGAGAAGTATGGAGCAGGATGTCAACAGCAGCTGCTACAGACATCTCTGTGAATTGATAGGAGTACAGGGTGATTTGCACCATTCTGTAAACTCCTTGTAAGTGTGTGATTGATTAGTGATTGGATACTCTGGAAAGAGGCAGTATAGTGCCCTGGGTCTGAGCATGGACTCTAGATTCAAATCATCTCTGATACTTCTAGCTGGGTTAACTTGGTCAAGTTATTTAATCTCTCAGTACCTGTTCTCCCATCTGTATATAATGAGGATGGTGATGATAAAACCTGCCTCAGGTATGTTGGTGTCAGGTTGAAATGAGCTAATATAGGTAAAGCATTTACAACTGTTCATTATCATTCAGTTACCAAGTCATGTCCAACTCTCTTCATGACCCCATGGAATGCAGCATGTCCTGCTTCCCTGTCCCTCACCATCTCCTGGAATTTGCCCAAGTTCATGTCCTTTGAATCACTGAAGCCATCCAACCATCTCATCGTCTGTTGACCTCTTCTCTTTCTGCCTTAAATCTTTCCAAGCATCAGGGTCTTTTCCAATGAGTCAGCTGTTTGCATCAGATGGCCAAAGTGTTGGAGCTTCAGCTTTAGCAACAGTCCTTCCAGTGCATATTCAGGGTTGATTTCCTTTAGGTTTGACTGGTTTGATCTCCTTGCCGTCCAAGGGACTCTCAAGAGTCATGTCCAGTGCCACAGCTCAAAGGCATCAGTTCTTCAGCACTTTGCCTTCTTTATGGTCCAGCTCTCACAACTGTACATGACAACTGTAAAGACCATAACCTTGACTATATAGACCTTTGTCAGCAGAGTGGTTATCTTTGCTTTTTAACACACTCTCTAGGTTTGTCATAGCTTTCCTGCCAAGAAGCAATCACCTTGTAATTTCATGGCTGCAGTCACCATCTACAGTGATTTTAGAGCCCAAGAAGAGGAAATATGTCACTGCTTCCACCTTTTCCCCTTCTATTTGCCATGAAGTGATGGAACCTGATGCCATGATATTAGTTTTTTTTTTTTTTAATATTAAGCTTTAAGCCGGCTTTTTTTTTTTCCTCTCCTCCTCTACCCTCATCAAGAGTTTCTTTAGTTGCTCTTTGCTTTCTGCCATTAGAGTGGTATCATCAGATTTACAACAGTACCAAGCACTTGAGCACTCTTTTTTTAACTCATACAAACCTATATTGCCTCCTGAATTTTGCAAATCTAGAACTGAAATTTCAAAGATCTTCCTAGTGAATTCTTTAACTAGAAAGCTTTCTTTTATGTTCTATCATCAAATTCTACTTACCCAGACCCGAGACTTCACATATATCTTAACACAAAATCTGTCCAAATTTTGAGAATCAGAGAATTCAACTTTTAAGGGGTAAAAGTTTACAAAACAGCAAGAGGTTCTGAAAACCAGAAAGGACTGGTATTGCTATAAATGGTTTGGACATCTTCAGAACTCCAAATAAACAATACCTACTATTACATAGATTCCTTTGTATTGGAGATGAAATACGGCAGTGGGTTATGACTGAGGGGGCAAGTGCTAAGTGTGCTAAATTCACCATCTCCTTTAATCTTTATATCAAATCCATGGGGTAGATATCATCACTCAGTTCTTCAGATGAAGAGACAGATTCAGAAAGCTAAAATAACTTGCTCAAGATCCGAAACTAGTAATTTGTGGGCGTTGGGAGTCTGACACCAGTGCATGTTTTTTTAAACCACTATGTGCAATTGAAACACTGCAACAAGCTAAATGTTATTCTCTCCTGACATTCACTTGAGATACTGTATACTCAGGATGGCTTGGAATCGAAGCCTGTGTTGAGTTCTGCTCTATTACTTATGGCATCACTTAATCTTTCTGAGCTTGTAATATTGTATTTTCTGTATGAGAGGAATAATGGTTTTTGCTTCATGGGGCTATTTTTGGAATTCTGTGAAATTAAAGAAGTACTTTATAATTCAGTAATGTATAAATTTAATCATGTAAAAGGATAAGGGTTTTGGAATGAGAGGCTGAGAGTCTCAATAAAAATAGTAACAAGGGAATTCAGATTAAAATTTATTTAATCAACTTTATATTCATATAGTTAAGCTTTTAATTGATATTCTTTTTCTTTTTTCATCTTATTAATTCACATCACAAGCCTGTATTAATTACTTACTATATAAGGCATGTTTTATGAGCTGGGAATATAAAGGTGAAAGTGACATGGTATCTACTGATACATTCAAGTTGCTTAAAAGTCTAGGAGCATAAAAAATATCTCAGAATTTTTCTCAAAATAGCAGCAAGGAGATTATGGTTATGAGATTTCATTTTGCCCATCTTCTTTTTTCTCCTTCCATCCTTCCTGCCTTCCTCTTTTCTTCTTTTTTAAAATTCTACTTTGGATCTTAACTGAGAAAAAAAAAGATAACCAGCTCACCATTTTGTCTGCCCTCAAACTTATTGTTTGGAAATAGTTAAGTAGATGCTTTCATTTAGACATGTGCTCATTTATACATAGATATGTCTATCTGCAAATAAGGTCTTCCCAATGCTGTGAAATATTAAAGTCTTTAAAACCAACAAGACTGTTAGCTTTGGCTACAGATAAGCAGAATAAACAAACCCCTTTCCAAGTGAGACTTAGTTTTGCTTCCTTTATTGGCCTTTGAAGCTCAAGGAAGCCACAGTTTCAAAAAATAGCTTATCCCTCAACTGATAATTTTCTGATGGGCTTCATTATTTTGTGTCTAGTGTTTCTCACAGGTGCAGATAGCAATGTTTCTGTGTTGGCTGTGAATGGCCTTTAATAGTTTCCTGATTTGTGTTAGTCTTTCTGCTTGTATATAATTAGTTATCTACTTACTCATCTCTTGGCCCAATACTGGCCTTAATAGCTAATATACACAAGTGTCTTTTTACTCAAATAGTCAATTAATGTATAAGTTCAAATAGAGCTCGAAAAGGTCTTTCTGAATTTCCCAGGGAAATTTGATGGGTTTTCCTGTTAATTCAGTAGTCTTAATTCCTTCCTCAGAGCCCTGGTTCTTAAGCTGTGATTCCAACCCCCCACCCCCCCACCCCGCCCCCAGAGGACTTCTGCCAATATCTGGACACATGTTTGGTTGTTACAACTGCTACTACCATCTAGTAGGATGCTGCTCACTATCCTGCAAAGCACAAGGCAGTCTCTACAACACAGAATTAATGGGAAGAGCTGACTCATTGGAAAACACCCTGATGTTCGGAAAGACTGAAGGCAAAAGGAGAAGGGGTGTCAGAGGATGAGAGGGCTAGGTGGCATTTCTGACTCAGTGGGCATGAGTTTGAGCAAACTCTGGCAGATAGGAGAACAGAGGAGCCAGGTGTTCTGCAGTTCATGGGGTCGCAGGGTCAGACACAACTTAGTAAGTGAACAACAACAGAAATATCTGCATTGCTGAGATTGTGAATATAATCTCATTCTTATGTAAAAATTAAAAACTTTGGGAGATTAACTGCATTCTCTAAGGTTAATTCTGCTAGCCATAGGCCTGGATTTCCCAGTGGCAGGATAAGGAAGATCTTGTAAACTTAATCCATCAGCAAATTACAGGAACCAACAACACCACATCCAAAAGATTTATTATTCCAAAATGAAGCAAATCAGAATTTTAACTTCTTTGAGTCATTTTAAAGACCCTCTTCCTTTTATTTTAAATGTATATATGATATGTGTGTATCAATGAGAACACCACCTTAATCTTTTTAGTGTCTAAGATCTCTAATTAAATAGAAAGGTAAAGAATAATGAATGCAACTATCACTTGTTAAAGCACCAGAATTTGGGCGACCATTGTAAATTATTCACTTTTTCCAAACTGTCCATCGAGTTTTCTAATTTTCAGACCTTTGCTCATACTGTTCCACTCTTTTCTAGCTATTAAAATTCTATCCATTCTTTAGAACCAGCTCTCTGTAAAGCTTTTCTCGATAAGTCCATAAAAAATGATTGCTTCTTTTTTACATGAATTTCACGGATTCCAGCAGTCTTTCTGTAGTCATGATCTTGGAGGGAGAGCAGTAAGTGGTCCTGAAGAGAGATCTTAGCTCCCTGCCCAGGAATTAAACCTAGGACACCTAGATGAAAACCAAGAGTGCTAGCCACTAGACCACAAGAGGCTAGGGCCAGAAGCAAAGTGCCCTGGATCTTGCCCCTATTTGAAAGCAAGAATGTTTCAAGGAGGCAAAAACTATAAAAACAGTTGCAAGATTTATTATTAGAGACACAGCACAATGTATGGTGGAGCACACAGGAAAACAATTTGTTTATCCAACTCAGAAGCAGGGCAGAGATACACACCCAGAAAGAAAGGGTATGGGCATCCTGTCTAATGAGGAGAGGCACAGTAAGTCAGAACTTAGGCATAGATACATGCCTAGAGAGGACTGTGGGCGTCCTGAGTGAAGAGGAGTGCAGTACAGAAGTGATGTAAATCACTTGCACAGAACAGTCTTTCTGGTCTTTGTTTACTATTGGCCAGTTATCTTGTTTCTTCACACCTGACTGGTCCATGGATCCTCCCCAAGATGAGTGTGGAACTTTTTGCTAAGATAAATCCCACCACCGAAGCCTATGGGTGCATTTCTATACTTATTATGGGGTGGGGACTCCTCCCTCTTTGACCTTCAAGGAACCTCCCTACACATGTGCAGACAGGGAAGTCTTCCCTGACCTCAGGAGTGGGCACCTTATCTCTGTTTTAGCAGAGCTCAGCTTTTACCACTAGCTTTGTCCTTGGAGCGTCTGGATGAGAACAAAGCTTGAATTTTACTCTGCTTGACAAATACCAGGTGTCCAGCCCAGAGGTCCACTGTCTCCTACCTCAGGCCTCTGTCAAAAATTTTATACGTATGCATTTATAAATATGTGTATCTTATTTAAGGTATATGGCATCTTCAACTGAATTTTAAATATTTTATATTTAAAGGTAAGACACTCTGTTTTATACCTTTCATTTTTATCATAACACCTATCTAGTGAACATAAACTTAACTGGCATTCAAAAGATTCAGATTGATACTCTGGATTTGTAGACTATAGTAAAGATATTACCAAAATAGTATTTCTTATTGTAGAGGAACTGTGTCCATAACATGCTAAAGGAAATTCCTTATTATTCCTCCTTACTTTGGTTATCTCTCAAATACTGTCATTCAAATTTATTTCACAATGTTGTAAATTACCAGAAAAAAGGTAATTTATTAGCTAATACTGGAAAGACAGAAAGCTACAGCAACATAAATTTTCCTGTTTAGTTTGGTATATTTTTAAAGCATTTAGAGTTTCTAAAAACCTTTTTCCCACAGAATGTTCTTTCTTGTTAGTGAAAACTCTGGAGGGAGAGAGGTGGAGGGTAAAAGGTGAGGACAGATAAGAATTCAGATGTGTGTTTCTCACAGGGCAGCAAGTGGTGTGACTTTGATTTGGATGCCTAGAGCTTATCTAACATACTTGTGAATCATGTGGAAGAGGGAGCACACAGATTTCAAACTGTTAAATGCAACAAAACCCACACATGTGAGAGGGTAGCAATGAAGCATGAAAGTAGGGAACCAAGTTTTGTAATTTTTCATTTGTGTTTTAAAAAATTTTCCTAACTGTGTTCATACCATACAGAACAAATCAGAATATGATGAGGTATATATTCTATATATGCATGTGATGCGATCACATTTAAATACTAACATATTTCTTTCCAGCATTCCCTTGAAAGTATTTTCATCTGTTGCTTTCCAATTCACAAGTAGCTTTACTCTTCCCATCTCAGTACTAAAAATTCTTTTGGACTGTTCAGATTTTCTTTTCCAAACAAAACATAAAATTATATATTGCAGATGTGAATTCTTTCGATTAAAAATGGGATCACAGCTTAAGGTTTAAAGGTATAGCAGTTTAAATATTTGCAGGGTATACTTTATCAATTATATATCACTTAATATCCCCAATGTGCTTAGTCTGTTGCCCACTATACAAAATAATTCTTGTTGAGTTATTTTGCTCATGGGGAAACCTATTCATTTTAAGACTCTCTGCTCAATATTAACCTGGAGACAAGCTTAATTTTACTGTAGGGATGTTGTAGTTTTAAAGTTTGATATGTCTAAAAAGGAGATTTTATATTTGGAAAATACCAATTACATCCTACTTCAAACAAATGCATTCTTCAAATGCAGGAATAGTACATAAGAGTTACATAGTAGGTCAAGCATACTTTAAACTTTATGTATACTCTAAACCACAGAAGAATAATCAGTGCATAATGGAATCACTCAATAATGTAGCCAATTGACTTGATGACTCTAGATATTAAGAACTACTTTACTGCAAACTAGAATAAAGATGATTTTATTGGCAACAATTAAACATCTCATCCATCCTCCTTCATTAGCCTCACTGATGACACCAGACAAAATTCTTTTGAAATGATAACATCTCATATTCTATTATACGTTACATCATTTTCTACATTATTTACATTATTATGTATCTCTAATGCATTTATTTTTGATAAAACATTATTTGCATTTGTGTCTATATAGGGGAAGTCAAGAGTGCTATTGTGTGATTTAAAATGAAATCCTCAAATTAAGTTTCACTCTGAATTTCTCTCTTATGATTCAAAATTTATATCATGCACCTTTTTATTTCATTTATTTATTGTCATTTTGTTGGCTTACATGTGTAGCAAAAGCTTAGATGCCTGATCCTTTGATGGGCTGTTGGAGAGCTGTTTTCAGTATTATTGTTTGCTATGTAAAAGCCGTGCTTGAGTTGTTTATTTATTCTGTGTAGGATCAAGTCATTTTATTGGTGCCATTAAATGTGGCATTATTTTCTCACTACTTTTCAAAGGATTTTTGACAGCTAAAGGTGGGAGTGGCTGAGGAGGTGGCTGGGGCCAGTGACCTGATGGCTGAAAAATGGTTGAGAATCTGATATGGACTGTGGTGATATACAGTGTTATCATCCTTCTTAGCTCTTGAGTGAAGACAAGAGGCTATGGCAGTGAGATTTCCATTTGTTTAAATGTATGCTGTAAAAATTGAATGTTTTTTCTTTGCTGGAACCCTTATATATATACAACCTGTCCATTAGTCACTTTATACATTTTATTATCACTTCATGCTTTATTTTCTTCCTTTGACCCCAGGAAGATTCCCAAGCAATTCTAAAACCCATTAGTTCTCTGAACACTCACAAAAACTCCATAAATGATTTTTAATGGTCTTTACTAATCGGTATTAAGCAATCTTGGACAGGTTAGAAGTTATCTTATGGAGACTTTACAAAAAATATTTAATATGTGAATTCTCTTATTCTCTTTTGTTAATACTATCATTTCCCTTTTGAGTATCTAAGAATGGTTCAAAAATTTTACTATGCATTAAAACCAGTATAATAAATGAGCAAATTCCATTTTCACTCTCCATTATTATAACATGTTGGATTTAAATAAGGAAGCTGCTGCTATAATCTACAAAGAAGGTGAGAAATCCTTCTGATTAGTCTCCTCACCCCCACTCAATGCACACTTCTGTTGGTTCCTTGAGTAACAGCAGCTGTAGACAAAGTGCTTAGTACTACTGAATTTAGATATGGTTTCTAGCTCTTGTGGGCACCTGTGCCATCTGAGGAATGGTCTATAATGTGGTGGGATACAGTATAACGCAGAAACAGGGGGTTTAATACAGATGGAGTTCAAATCCTGGCTCCACCACATCCTAGTTGTGTGTTTGGGCAAGTCTCCTGTGAAGTAGCATTAATGCTAATACATACCTCGTATGATTGTTAAAGAATAAATGAAAAATGAAAGTCACTCAGTCATGTCTGACTCTTTGTGATCCCCTGGACTGTACCTCTATCCATTGAATTCTCCAGGCAAGAATATTGGAGTGGGTTGCCATTCCCTTCTCCAGGGGATCTTTCCAACCTAGGGATTGAATCCAGATCTCCTATATTACAGGCAGATTCTTTACTGTCTGAACCACCAGGGAAGCCCAAAAGAATAAATGGATAATGAATAAAATCTTCCAACACAATTCCTATTATGCAGTAAGTACTCAATAAGATTAATAATTACTCTTATCTCCACTTTTGTGTCCAAGAAAGTATATTGAGAAAGACTTCTCACACTCAAAGGGGAGGACCCCTGTGCAATATGGAAATACAGCTAAAGAGTTAAAAGCAAATTCCCCAAAGGAGAGGTCAAAATTTTTACCAGGGCCTGCAGAGTGAGCAATGGTGCTGTTTATTTGGACTTACTAAGAGGTACAAGTAACTATGTGAATAAAGTTTCACAGAAGGGTTTGCAGTTTTATTCTCTGAGTTGTGCTCAGTATTGTCATTTAATTTGGTACATTAGCAAACAGTCTGGTCAAAAATGAAAATTTCTACCTTCAACAAATCCCATTGCTGTAACCACCCCTGTTTAGAATATAGAGAGCTAATTCAAACCAATTTGTCATCATTTAGAGTTATAAACATAGCAAAAGGATCTTTCAAAGATACTATCTATTGTAGTCCATAAAAGTTGGGAGTCTTTATCCTCCTAAGTATGTTTAATCACAACAGGCATGATGAAGAGGCTTGTCTAATTGCTTTCCATATTCACAATGGAAGGTTGGCATAGTGGAAACAGTGGGATGTCTTTAGGAGAATTGGTGTAATAGAAGACTTTCCACTTTCCCAAATTTGATTAGGAACATATAGAAGGTGGCTTCCATGGTGACTCAGATAGTAAAGAACCTGCCTGCCAATGCAGGACATGTAAGAGATTCAGGTTCAATCCCTGGGTCAAGAAAATCCCCTGAAGGAGGGCATGGCAACCCACTCCAGTATTCTTGCCTGGAAAATACCATGGACAGAGGAGCCTGGTGGGCTACAGTCCATGGGGTCTTAAGAGTCAGATATGACTGAGCAACTAAAACACACTCACATACAGACAAGTGTGCTTCTACTAGCATGCCACCATGTAGTGTCTATTAGACCAGTTACTCTTAGCAAACCTATTATGGAGATTGGGCAAAAGGAGAGACTGTCACAGTGTATTCCGTGCATGAGGAGAATGAAGCCTGAGAAAGAACTTGACATTTCTGGATCCTATCATTTTTGGCTTAGAACTTCTTTGGAGTTAGTTTCTTCCTCAGTTATATCATCAAAGAAAATAGTCAGGGACACGGTATAGCCTGGTGAGTTGGTTAAGCATTCTCTTTCTGAAGTCAGACTTTCTGGATTTAAAGTCTGTCTTAGTCACAATTGTGCCTGTGACCTTGGTAAATCTTTTAGCCTTTTAACTCTAATTTCTTCATCTCCAAAATGATACCTACCTCATAGACTTTTGGGGGGTGGAGGGGTGGAGGTAGGGGTGGGAGTAAAATCAGATAATGAAAGTAAAGAACTTAGCACATTTGTTGAAAAATGAAATGCTCAACAAATTAGGGTTTTTGTTTGGAGGGCTGTTGGTTCCGTATCAGAAAGTTATTCTAGTAAGATAAAATTTTCTCTGAGTTAAACGTAGTAGCAGTGGGATCCTTAGGGAACCAGAGACCTAAGAACATGGAGGAGCATACCTTAGCTAGCAATTTGGGATAAAAGAGTAGTGGAAAGAGGTTATAGTGCCTAAGGAACCCAGAAAATCAAACAATGTGTTAGGTACCTTGGATTCTCAGAAGAGTGATGAGACATTGTCCATCAACCCAGCAAAACCCCTTTGTCTATAACCTTGGATACTGTTACAGGAAGAATTGCGTCCCCCAAGGACCTCAGAATGTGACTTTATTTGGATACAGGGTCTTTACAGAGGTAATCAAGTTAAAATGAGGTCATTAGGGTGGGCCCTAATCCAGTATGACTGGTGTCCTTATAGAAAGGAGAAAATTAGAGATAGAGATAGAATAGAGGGCACATGCCATGTGTGGAGAGTTATAGGAGAAGACAGCCATCCACAAGCCAAGGAGAGAGGCCTGAAACAGATCTTCCCCTTATAGCTCTCACAAGGAACCTGTCTGGTGAGGTCTTAGATTTTGAAATGTGAGACAATAAAATTTCTGTGTTTTAAACCTCCCTGTTTGTGGTTTTGTTTGTTTGTGAGCTTTGTTTCTTATTTTTTATGGCATCCCTAGAGAACTAATATGGATACTTAATAAAAAATACTACCCCCCCAATGTCCTAAAATGGAGTTGGTGAAAATATTAGAGGTAGAGGTAGTGGCATGTGAAAGAAGCAGGGCCTCCAGGTTACAAAGTCATGGTCACGTATACCAAGCCTGGAAAGTCACCTCAAAGTAAGTGCCGGTTTGGATATGGTTTAATCTTGTTAAGTAATTTGGGAAAAAGAGGATGCCAGGACCTTCCCCACCTTTAGTTTTCCAAAGGCTTTTGTATCACAGTGGGAATAACCCTCCCATTATTGGTGCTAAAAGCATGCTCAAAGGACTCAACCTATTTTGGTAGGAACTCATATTTGGTTTAAGACTGGGAAGGGAAAGGTATACTTCTTCACTCTTCCACTTTTCTTAATCAAACTCCAGTGATTGGAAACATCAGATAGAAATATTTCTACTTTCGTTTTGAAAGACAGGCCACCAGAGTTGTAGATAGTTGTATGCAAATTAGTAGCATTCATCTAGTCTTTTGTCAGATATTTATTGAGCTCTTACTGTATATCAGGCTGCATTGACATTAGGGCTTCGGTGGTAGATAACACTTGGTTCCTGTTCTCAGGGGACTTACAGTCTAAAAAAGAATGCAGTTGAATAAACAAGGCCATGTCAGACTGTGACAGTTGGCAAGTAACTCAGGGATGCTATGAGAGCACACAGAAAGGGCATTATCCTAGCCTGCATAGGACTGGGGAGCCTTTGAACAGCTTCGAGGACTAGATAATGCCCAAGCCAAGTCTCACAGACCTTCCTCACTAGATGAATAAAGGTAGAAGGAAATGAGAGACAATCCAGATAGTGGGCATCACAAAAGCACTGTCATAGGGAGGGGATTGGGAGAACATGGCACATCTACAGAAAGTGTCAATGATTTTTTCAAGAAGGGGTTAGGTACAGAGGGAAGGAAGAAGGATAGGAGGGTTGGATACTGTAGGGGAAAGGTTATCCTTAAGAAGAGATACAGTAGCCAATCCAGATAGTGGGCATCACAAAAGCACTGTCATAGGGAGGGGATTGGGAGAACATGGCACATCTACAGAAAGTGTCAATGATTTTTTCAAGAAGGGGTTAGGTACAGAGGGAAGGAAGAAGGATAGGAGGGTTGGATACTGTAGGGGAAAGGTTATCCTTAAGAAGAGATACAGTAGCCAATCCAGATAGTGGGCATCACAAAGGCAGTGTCATAGGGAGGGGATTGGGAGAACATGGCACATCTACAGAAAGTGTCTGATTTTTTCAAGAAGGGGTTAGGTACAGAGGGAAGGAAGAAGGATAGGAGGGTTGGATACTGTAGGGGAAAGGTTATCCTTAAGAAGAGATACAGTAGCCAAATGGAGTGGAAAATGAGCTAATTTGGAAGTTAGAATTCATTCATTCATTAAATAAGTATTTATCAAAGTTCTAAATATGTTAGGCTTTAGAATGACTACATGATGGCATCACCAACTCAATGGACATGAGTTTCAGCAAGCTCTGGGAGATGATGAAGGACAGGGAAGCCTGATGTGCTGCAGTCCATGTGGTCGCAAAGAGTTGGACACGACTGAGTGATTGAATAACAGTCATTTTGACCTCATGGAAAAGGCCTCTGTGTGCCTCATGGCCGTGTCATTTCCTTTTTGTGTGGATTCTGAATAAGTTACCAACCTAGATTGAGAAACTCAGTACTTAATTCCCTTGTTGGCAAAGTGGGAGAGCTGGACCAATGCAGTTCTTAGTTCTGAGATGATTCTGCCATGAACAGTAAGAAGAACATGCTCTCCGAGTTGACATAAGTAGAATGACGAATTGACTCAGAGTACTGTGGCCCCAGGTATACTGCTAGTATTAATAATTCCATATCGGGAAGCAGATTGTTCATATAATAGTCCTGTTAGGCAGCAGTTCCCTTCTCCCAGAGTAATAAAAGTCACATGTTTATGACTTATATGAAGTAAAAACCATGAGCTTTGGTTGTTTCTGTGAAAAACCTGTCATGTCTCTGTGGAAACTGGTTTTTATCATTCAGAGTGTTACTTTAATAATTGTAGACTATTTTTATACTCGTCCTGTCTCCAAGAAACAATGGGATTTTTACATCTTCGTTTATGAGCAATCATGACTCCATTGTGAAAATGTTAAGCATTAAAAGGAGAGAAACGTAGCTGGTCCTGGAGAAATATCTCAAGCAAATAGAATTTGTGCTGGCATCTCCTCCTCTCCCTGACCTTGCTAAGTACCCCTCCATTGTTTCTCTTCCCCATCTCAACCTGTCTTCTCATTTAGATTGGTAACCAATGAATGACTGATACTTATCAACCACTAGTTATATACTTAAAAAAATGATCTCTTGTATCCCTTATAATCATCCATGAGGGAGATAGCATTATCCCCTTTCACAGGTAAGGAAACTGAGACTCTGAGATATAACTTTCCCAAGATTATACAACTAGTAAATTGTATTGGGATTTACTAGTCCAATCCCAGATTGGGATTAGAACCTAGATCTGGTTTCTCACCAGTTCTTGTTATTCATTTTCTTTGTCTCTCTCCACTCCCCCACCCTCAACTCATCACTACACCCCTCTTTCTCCTACACTCACCTCCCTTCCTCTGGAAGAGTTAGCCTGGTACTCAGTGAACATGCTTGTTGTAGATATCAGTTTGGTGGTAGTTGTATTAATATTGCTTTCTAAACAATAATCCATGCTCTCTCATGGAGCATGGCCACCCTCCCTCTACTCTGCCTCAGAGTTTTACACCACCATGTAGAACTTTAGGGGAACTAAGCCTCTTGTTTTTCCTGCCATAACTTTAGGCATAAACCTTCCAACATGTGTATTTTTGAAGCAATTAAACATTATTTAGATCAAGTGAGTATTTGATATTTGATTTGATTTGATTTTAATAGGAGGATCACTTGTTATAAATCTTGAAAACAAGTATCTTTATGGGAAGTGACTATAAGCCAAAGACAGAAAAAGAATTTACCAAGTGAAAAAAAAAAGCAGTGACAAATTGAGGCTCCTCATTGACATTTCATATGGCCATTGAGAGGAAAGAAAGTGTGTGGGCACAGAGCAGACAGCAGGCAGTTGGGAGAATTGTCATGGCCATATGACTTAACATTCTGGTGGAGGAATCAGGACAGAAGCAGAATAACTGGACAAAACCACAATAATAAGCTCTCCTCCCTGCCCCAACTCTGAACAAAATGGTATTTAACAAGTGATAGCTGATGAAATAAGCAAAAATCATGTTTTGGCTCTTGTAGAATGAGTTGCTTAGCATGTTCTAGCATTAATTAGTTAAGTTCAACCAAATATTCCTCTCATTTTCCACTTATAAATTGTTGCTCCTTCCCTCTCTAAAATGCATTAAATTTTTTGGAAAGAAGTGTTTGTCTTGTGGGCCTGTTGAAGATTTTGAAGATGTCCTGCAGAATAAGGCTGTCCATGCCATTTGAAAGACTATTCAGCTTTGCCAAACCAGTACCTTTGTTTATGGTCAGCCATTCAGGTTACCCCCTTTATTTTGACAATATGGCTGATTTTGGGAGTATTGTCCATTCTAACAAAACCAGGACTGCAGTCTTCTTAAAGCATACAGGGAGAGTTTCCTTCAACTTGACATTATAGCTGACCTGGACACCTAGCTTAAGCCCTAGAAGCTTGGTGATGCCAGTGGGTCTGTACAGTATTATATCCACAACACCAAGGGTCTCCAGGATGAACTAGCCTTTAGAGTTTGAGCAGTTACCGGTGATCCGGGAGTCCTGCCCCTAAGAGTGCCTTTTCACTCTGGTCTGAAGGGATATCAGTAGATCCTTTCTTTTTCTCAGTCACCATTGTAGCTGGTCTTCTGTACATATTCATCTTTACCTCTAGCCCTGATTCTCCAGCCTTGCAATATCATGTTGCCAGGCCCTGTTATATGTCTTCACAATTGCAAATATATCAAGGCCAAATCAAGTCCTTCACCTTCCCCACTCAGTTGGCTGGCCTCTTTCTGAATCTGGTTTTTTTTTTGTTGTTGGTATTGTTTTTAAGCAATCTTCAACTTCTCCTTCAAATTTCCCTCTCTCTCTGCTCAATATCAACTGAATTAAAAAAAAATTATTACATCACCCTCCACAGTGTATCTTGTCTCAGGTTTTGTTTGTTTGTTTTTCCATTGATGCTCTCTGAGCCTTTACACCCGAGAAATTAATCATGCCCTGGCTGATATTGCTGTCTCTAGTCTTTTTCCTTCCAATCTTTTCTGCTTGTCATGTAGTTACATTTTGCTTAAGACTATGTTGTCCTTGGGTGTCTCCTCTGTTCAGAAGCCTGAAGCATGATCATGAATCAGCTCTAAATGCATTGCTAATTTTTAAGATATTGTAGAAACTTCTTCAAATTTACTAAAACCTCACATCCCCTACTCCCTTAAGCACATCTCTATGTTAGACAAGACAATTCTCTTTCACCTCACCAACACTGGGTTTATTTTCAACTTCCATATCTCCTCCTCACTTCCATATCTCTCCTCATACTTTGTATGAGTCCTATTCATTAAAATTCAAATCTCTTCTTTTTAAAAATTTATTTAGTTTTTAATTGAAGGATAATTGCTTTACAGAATTGGTTGGTTTCTGCCAAACATCCACATGAATCAGCCATAGGTATACATATGTCCCCTCCCTCTTGAACCACCTTCCCACATCCCTCCCCATCCCACTCCTCTAGGTTGTTACAGGGCCCCGGGTTGAGTGGTTTGAGTTCCCGGAGTCATACGGCAAATTCCCATTGGCAATCTATTTTCCATATGGTAATGTAAGTTTCCATGTCACCCTAAATCTCTTCTCCTTCATGAAGCTTTTTCTGCTCTGGCCTGCAACCTTGACTGATTTTTTACTTCTCTGAATTTCTGTTAGTTTCACTCTTCTTATTGAATATTTACTTAGTTTTCTTGACTACTTTACTAATAATTAGCCTCATATTTCTAATTAAATTATAAACTTATCAAGCTAAATTTTGTGATGTCTATCACTCATTCCTTGATAAAAGATAAAATTTTCTGCCATTTCTACTTAAATAGCCCTTTGAAATCTGTAGAGTCCTTTCATGTACATTATCATTAAATCAGAAAGCCTACCAGAATTTAATTAATTTGTACTTTCAATCAGAGAAAGTAGGTGCTGTCACTCTCTGCAGAGTCAAAAGGTCATCCTGGAAACAGCCTTGATGCCTATTTGGGTGAGCAAATGCCAGATAGAGCACTGCAGTGACAAAAGGTTGCAAGGAGACCTCTGCTTTATTCATCTAACCTTCTATCAGCCTGAAGAACTTTTAATGGGAGTGGGTTAGCCTGCATGAAGAGCCCACAGAGTTGTCTGGGAGAAAAGCAATGTATTTCCCTCAGCCCCTGATCCCTGAGATTCAGCACTGGGGAGCCCTGCTTAACTGAGCGTGATCCTGACCAAACACCACTGGTGAGAGAGGGCAGTAAAAGCCTTTAACATTAACACAAGTTCAAAGAAAGATGGCCCTTAGAAGGAGGAAAAGAGTGACCATGGTTTTCTATGTCTTAAAGCAGCACGCACTGCAATCAGCTTTAATTGAACTCTTCTTGGGAATGACCTGCCCTGAGGAACAAAAGGTCCCAAAGATCTGAAAACCAAGGCCATATTTAGGGGTCAACCCACACTGAGGCTCAGCACAATACCTCTGTAAAGAAACCCTGAAGACAGCAGTGGGCATCATACAGGGATTTTATTCCCCATCACATCTCTGGGTAAAGTGATTGGAAACCTCTTTGCCTAGGACTAACACTGCCCAAGTTTCATTCAGGCCTATTGCCTGATACAGTATATCCTATGGAAGTGGCTGAGTGAGAGAAGTGAAACTGCTTTGATCTTGGGAGTCCCAGCCCTCTTGAATGACTGTTACACTGAGGAATGGATCTACCCTTCCTCAAAGAATGACAATGAAGGCAGAAGACAATTTGTCTTGGTTCCGTGTTTTGGCCACGACCAGTCAAGTCAAATCCAGCTTCTGCTCAGTAACTCTCTACCATATTAAATACTTTTCTTTTCTGTATAATATTAAGCACAAGAGCTTCCTTGGAATTAAAATTTGGAGAGGGTTAAGGCTTTGAAGAAATAAAAAACAAACCTCCTGCTACTCCTGACAAATGAAAGTTCAGCATAATTATATTTTGGAATTTGGTTGAGGCATATTCTTCATTCTACATGCATGCAGAATGTAAAGACAGTTCCATATTATTTTAATCTTTACAATAGACTTGTAAATTAGAAGGACCATATATTACTTTCTCCATTTGAAATATTGGATCTTTGTAGCTAATAGTCAAGAAATGCTTATTGATTGTATAATTTAAAATATCTAATCATCTTGGCCAGGAATGGTAGGCAGAATAATGCCCCCTACTTCCTATTTTCTGGAAACTGTGAATATGCTATTTTACATTTCAAAGAGACTTTGCAGATGTGATTAAGTATCTAGAGATGGGAAGATTATCCTGGATTATCTAGTTGAGCACAATATAATCACAAAGATCCTCATAATAAGAAAGTCAGACTCTAAAAGGAGGTGTGATCACAGAAGCAGATGGAGAGAGAGAAAGAGATTTGAAAATGCTATGCCAGTGGCTTTGAAAATGGAGGAAGGGGCCATGAGCCAGGGAGGCAAGTGGTATCTAGAAGCTAAGAAAAGGAAAGAAACTTTCTCTTCTAGAGCCTCCTGAAGGAAGGTAGTCCTGCAGACACCTTCATTTTAGGAATTTAGATGTCCAGAACTGTAAGATTAGTGTTGTTTTAAACATTTGTGCTAATTTGTTAAGACACAGTTAGTGGCAAATCTTTAGCAACAAAGATGATAATGTAATCTATATTACGGCCTATATATTTTCTGATGGAAAGCAAAGTTTATAAAACAATTGATGGGAAGGGAATTATTTAGTATTCACTTAACTTGAGAGGGCCTTTGTATTCCTACTGTCCAATTATCACAAACTTCTGTCTTTGCAGACACATTCTGCTAACGCAGCCTGACTGAATATACTTCTGTGTACACATGTCTGCACATTTCCTGCTTAGTCATGAAAATAAAACTGTGGGTAGAGCCAGTGCACGTACTGAAGGGTCAGTGAAAACTTTTGCTTACTTAAAACTTTTTCAAGCTATTTTCAAGGTCCAGTAATACCATGTCATTTCACAATTTTTAATTAAAAATGAGGATATGCTTTTATGACCATATGGAGCACTCTGCTCAGAAACCTCTATGTACTTTTCAACTTATTGTAAGGGTTCAAGTTCAAAGTTTTCAGGGTTGTCTGTTGAACTTCATCGGAGAGAAATAACCTTCACATTAAATCTTTTTAACTGAGACTATTTTGTTGTTAATAAGATTCTAGGATAACTCAGGTTCTTCATGCTGATTTCCTCATTGTTTGTTTTGCGGTTTTTCAAGAGGTTCAAACTAAGTCAACTCAGGCATAAGTAATAAACTTTCAATAACTTTGTGAAGTTTCCAAAGTCTCTACTATTGAAAAATTTCTCAAGAAATAAACGGTCTTGAATTCAGACATTGCTGTAATTCCATGTTGTTGCTGCTGTTGCTCAGTTGCTCAGTAGTGTTCAGTTCTTTGCAACCTCATGGACTGCAGCATGCCAGCCTTCCTTGTCCTTCACCACCTCCCGGAGTTTGCTCAGATTCATGTGCATCGAGTTGGTGATGCCGTCCAACTATCTCACCCTTTGCCCCCTCTTCTTCTTTTGCCTTCAATCTTACCCAGCATCAGGGACTTTCCAGTAAGTCAACTCTTCACAGGAGGTGGCCAAAGTACTGGAGTTTCAGCTTCAGCATCAATCCTTCCAATGAATATTCAGGGTTGATTTCCTTAGGATTGACTGGTTTGATCTCCTTGCTGTCCAAGGGACTGTCAAGAGTCTTCTCCAGCACCACAGCTCAAAGGCATCAATTCTTCAATGATATCATAGCTGGTACCCTCTCTGTGTTCTCACCTGGAGGAAGGGGCTAGGAATATCTCTGGACCCTCATTTATAAGGCACTTACCCATTCATGAGGGTTCCCAAAGGCCCTACCTCTTAATACCATCATCTTTGGGCATAAATTTTAGGGAGATACATTCCTGACTGGAACATCCCTGAATCCACACCCTTTAGCAATTTTTTTCAACACTGACTCAGGGTTTGACCATGTCACTTACCCTGACCCAGATAGGCTAAGGCAAATTTGATGCAAACAAAGATTTGAAAAAAAAGTGCTTGTATGTTTCTCTTCTGTCTCTTGGACTTCTGCCACCACCAGTGAATAGGCTGGCCCAGCTTTCTGGGGAGAAATGAGATACATTGGAGAAGAGCCAAGATATCCCAAGCAAAGCCATCCTAACCTATCAGCCCCAGCCAGGTGGTTGTGGAAGCCCAGTTGAGGTCAGTCCAGCCCAAATTTTGAGAAATAAGAAATGCTGATTAGTGTAAGCTGGAAGTTTTGAGGTGGTTGGCTATTTATACACATAGATACTAATATGTATCAGTTCAGTTCAGTCATGTCTGACTCTTTGTGACCCAATGAACTACAGCACGCCAGGCCTCCCTGTCCATCACCAACTCCTGGAGTTTACCCAAACTCATGTCCATTGAGTCGGTGATGCCATCCAACCATCTCATCCTCCATTTTATGTATAGGTAAACTAAATTCCAGAAGGATTGAGTAACTTGCTCAAAACTGATTCTAAAGCTCATGAACATAACTGTATATAATCAAACCACACTTTGCAAAACTTTGAAGTGAATTCTTCAGCCTAAAAATGGAGAGAATAGTTCTTTTATACTCACACACACAGTATTTCCCTTCTTAAAGGACAGAAACAAACATTATGAAATAGATGTAATATAATGGGGCAGTAGGTGATCATTCTTGATCTATTAATTTCACACAGGTGACACTCTGAACATTTCTGGGAGGGATGTTTTGGGTCTGAAGCATGTTTATAGACTTTTCCCCTATAATTCCTCTCCCCCCTCCAGTAATAATGACCACTAAAAATGAGCTCATAATAATTTGACTACTTAATTTTGGCATTATCCATCACCCCAAATTTTCAAACCTCCCTGGATGAGGGAAAAGGGCTGGGGAAAGTGATTCTAGTTGACAACCACTGTTGGAGTTTACAAACTGTAAGATTTATTACTGAATATATGTGGGGTTTTTTTGGTGTAGACATACTAATTTTAAGAAATAATTTAATTATTAAGGCTAATAATTTAATTTAATTTTCTTATATTTCTTATCTTATATTCTTATCTTTTATTATTTCAGGCCTGAGGCAGTGAATCTGTGAGGTGAACACACATTTGTGTTTGGAATAAACTATGGCAGCATCATTTATATAATCAGCTCTTGTGCAGTTTATTCAGTCTGTCACTTCTCTGCATTGGTTCAGGAACATGTTGTCATTTTGGCACAGTTGTAGCCTGAGATTATGACTTTCTTCAATTAGCATCAAGGCCAAGGAATGCATTATATTAAACAGTGAAGTTAATAATTATTTCTCAAACAACAGGCCTTGACTGCTTCCAGAGAAGTTATTAACAGATCTATTCCTCCCATACCTGTTCAAGAATGATATCATCACTTTAGCCATTTATATAGTACTTTTTAAATCAAGAATATCAAAATGCTTTTGCTTCAATGCTTTCTGTCTGTCCAATTGCTATTTCATGACATTTTCCTCTCAAATTAGGAAAAAAATAATCAAAGCCTAGTCATTATGTAGGATCATAGTGCTACAGATATTAGGCTGTGTTTATTTTTCTCCCTTAATTCTATACTTCAAGTCAGGATGATTTTAGAATATCAGTTTACAGAATAACAGGAAAGGTAAGAAGCTACTTATCCCTTTGAGGTTAAAAGGTTAAATTGATTGCCTGGAAGTCTAACTGCTATTTAAAACCAACAAACTTGCTTTCTGATATAATACCAGTGCATATTCATTATAGGAGACTTTGGGAGAAAACAAAAAATACAAAGAAAAATCATAAAAATTAGAGAATGGTGTCTTATTGATAGAGTTCATTCTCCTAATTTTTAAGGTCATTTGTTTAGTTGTCATTTTCAGGAGTTACATGCTACTGCCATTGCCCAAATACTGTTCTCAGTGGGGGCTGCCCGTATGAACTGATATGCTTTCCCTTCTCCTGCCATATATTTTTGCTGCCACTGTACTCAAGGTTGATAACTGTGAGATATAACCCATCATGGGAATTCATCCACAATTTGGTTTTGTCCATAATCCTGCATGGGACTTGTCTTCTGTCCTGCTCTGTAGATCTCCCCCTAAGATTTTGGACTACAGTGAGCATTTCTGCAAAATAAGCAGTCTTGTGCAACCAATGGTTCCTTGGGTCCACCAGTCTAGATGGTCAATTAGGATGTGAAATAACACTAACTCATTAATTTGCCGCCCAGGCCAATAGTCTTCCCTCTAAGCTTTCCCTTTTGTCACTAATTGGGGAAGATCTGATCATTAAGAGATTTAATAAACTTCACTTCATCTTTATTTTCCATGGGACCTCATAACTTTGTAGGTCTTTGAGAGAAAATTCAGTTGCTCTCAGGGGATACTGTTATGTTATGGTAAGGTATATGTTATGTTATGATGTAAGAATAATGAATAGTTTGTATTTCACCCAGTACCTGACACAGTGAAAACTCAAATTCAATGAATGTTAGCAAATACAACAATTAGTAGCAGATATTTTAAGTTGGAAGATCCATGTATCATTCAATGAATATGTTCACTATACAATTAGAAATAAACAAACAGAGTTTAAAAAATACAGAAGCATTTAAATAGCTGAGTGACATGACCTATTCTTCTTTAATAGTTTGAATGCTCCCAGAGAGTCATTGGTGAGAGCATGGGGTGGAATTCTGTGACTTCATCTTTTCAATTATAACTTGAGGGAAGGATGATTCACTGAAATATTAATTTGTACAGATGCATTTATTTCATCCTTCCTTTTTAAGGAGAGAACTTGAACTTTAGCAATTTCTTGCCACATGGATTTTTTTTTACAGTGTGAGGAAGAAATTCTTTGAGTTCAAGATACTTTTATATATACCTACCCTCAATTTGAAAGAGTTTATGCCAGGTGTTCTTGAAAGAGATGAGGGAAAATGAGGCCCCTTTGAGATCTAGAAGAAAATAGTTTGGTTAGGCTGAAGAGAAATTGGAAGCCTATAATCAGAAGTATGTATTCAGAGAGGAAGCTTGCACATTTTCTAACCGTATCCTGGAGATATGGCAACATCTCTGAAATTGGAGTACCAAGCGAGAATGGTCCATGTATGGGGCCTCCCAAACTTGCCTATGATTCTCACACCCTCACATGTGCCATGGAAGCAGCAGAGCAATCAAGACTTACAGGAAGCTTTGGAAATGGGATAAGGAAATACTGAATAATGACTAAGGGACTCCCCTCACCCCCACCCCAAATAATCCTGTGCTATGTAAGATTTTGGCCCTCTAACAATTGTGGAAAAGGGATGTACCATAATACCATAATGGATATCTTGTCAGCTAAACAAAAGAGAGGCTTAAACAAGGATTTAAATAAAAACAATGATAGTGAATAAATGTTATTTCTTATACATCTGAGTTTGTGGATTCAGATTTATACGTGCCTCTCATGGTTAATATCAACAACCTCAGATATGCAGATGATACCACTCTAATGGCAGAAAGCAGAGGAACTAAAGATCCTCTTGATGAGGGTGAAAGAAGAGAGTGAAAAAGCTGGCTTTAAACTCAACATTCAAAACACTAAGATCATGGCATCTGGTCCCATCACTTCATGGCAAATAGTAGGGAAAGAGTAGAAACAGTGACAGATTTTATTTTCTTGGGCTCCAAAATCAATGTGGATGGTAACTGCAGCCATGAAATTAAAAGATGTTTGCTCCTTGGGAGAAAAGTTATGACAAACCTAGACAGCATATTAAAACCCAGAGACATCCCTTTACCAACAAAGGTCTATATAATCAAAGCTATTGTTTTTCCAGTATTCATGTATAGATTTGAGACTTGGTCCGTAAAGAGAGCCAAGTGCCAAAGAATAGATGCTTTCCAGTTGTGGTGCTAGAGAAGACTCTTGACAGTCTTGACAAGGAGATTAAATCAGTGAATCCTAAAGGAAATCAACCCTGAATATTCATTGGACGGACTGCTGCTGAAGTCCAATACTTTGGCCACCTGATGCAAAGAGCTGACTCATTGGAAAAGACCTTGATGCTGGGAAAGATTGAAGGCAAGAGGAGAAAAGGGCAGCAGAGAATGAGATGGTTAGATAGCATCACTGGCTCAATGGCTGTGAATCTGAGCAAACTCCAGGAGATTGTGGAGGACAGAAGAGCCTGGCATGCTGCAGTCTATGGGGTTGCAAAGAGTTGGACATGACTTAGCAACTGAGCAACAACAGAAACTTGGTCAATGTGGCAATTGTAAAGCTATTTTAAGAGGAGCTATGAAACCAGGAAACCACTACTTTATATGTCTTCAATGAATTTTCAAGGAAAAGGCTAATAAACATCACACTTAACATAAACTCGAGAAATATTTAAGTTGAAAAAACTGTATCCATGCTAAATATTCAGTTTAGAATGCAGGCCATAGTACACTGTAAGAAGCAGTGTAGTGTTGTGGTTATGAAAATAGGTTCAGTAATCACTTGCTTAAATTTAGCTATATCATAGGATAATTATACGGCCTTGGACAAGTTAGCTAAATGTTCTTCCCTACATTTTACATTTGAAAAATGAGTATAATCATAAACCTCTCATGATTTTGTGAGGACTAAGACAACAAAGTCTTTGGATTTTTAAATATAAAAATTCAATTTGCTGCATCACCTTGCTTGGGTGGGTATTTCATAAATGAATTTCAAATAAACATGAATGTCCCTTTTAGGGTATAGTCTATTTGAAGACTCAGAATTAAGAAACTCAAAAAGCCCAGAGTTTATTGTTGCTGTTGTTAATAGGTTATCTGTTTCAAGGCATGATAAACTGAGCTTCTGTAAAATAGTCAGTGCGTTAACAGTGACAGTTTTACCGTTGGGATAGAAACACTCTGAAGATATTTAAACTTTAACTTGATTCCCTTTGGACTTAAATGCTGTTTTTATTCATTTTTGTCCTTTATAACTCAGGTTATAAAGATATTCACTCCCTGAGATAAAAATACAGGGCATCCACACATATTCCAGGTGTTGTCCACTGTAACATTATACTGGAGCATGAATGTAGGGGTGGGTTCTTCTTATTTCGTCATATTAACCAACTGTGCACTTTATTTTAACTTACATTACAGCTGGCTTCCTTGCTTATAGGCATGCAGAATACCTTCTCCCACAAACAAGCTCTGTTTCTTGTAACTCACCATCTCCTTTTTTATTTCTTAATTCCACTGGCAATTTGGAGCAGCCTGCTTACTCATGTTGTGTCTGCAGCTCTGGAGTCTTAGCCCTTGAGTCATGTAATTTTGGAAATCTTTGCTATCTGCATTATGTATTAACAGCAATCAGGCAGCCCCGTAAGACCTTTCTGGAAATATTCCAAAAAACCTTGATTTTTATTTTGTATGTAGTTTGAAGGAATTCCAGTTAAGTTAGCCTTGGGTTCCTAATTTTGACTGGCCATCCAACTAAAGACAGCCTCAGAAATCTCGTTTGGCAAATCAGCACCCTTGGTGAGAAACTGTGGATTTCCTAAATGTCACACAATCAATTTGTGATATTAAGCTTCCAAAATCATAATTTAACTTTTTATTCCTAGGAAAACTTTTCCTGCAACTAATATTTACTGCAAGTCATTCCTTTCTTTCCTATTTAGTTTATTAATGAAAGTCTAGATTCCAATGTAGAAAACATAAAGGATTAAAGATTCATTAAATATAATTATATTTTAAGGAAACAGTAGTAGTATGTGAGGAATGGAGTTTATAGATCATTTGTTCATACTTTTTTTCAATAAATTCTAACTAACCTACTTCATGCAGGGTACATTACTAAGTCACTGGGAAAGCAAGAGCTACTAAGATCCATTTGCTGTTCACAAGGAGCTTACAGTCTAGGTTGAAGGGCATAAAAATAAACACGTAATTTCAATACAGTGTGTTAAGTGCTGTATCAGGGGTAAGTACTGAGTATGGTAAGAGCACAAAGAGAAGGCATCCTGGAGGTGATTACATCTAAGCCATGATAACAAGGATATAAACAGATATGAAAGTGTTTTGAGCATTCTAGACAGAGGAAACAACTGTACAAAGATTTGGCTTGTTCTAACTAGTGATGGGCTTGTCTTAGAAGATTTCTCTCATGTATTATGCTAGTTATGGTGGATTGTAAAAGTCACCACAAATTCTTCCCCTTTTTGTATTCAAGTCTTTTTAAGGTAATGTTACAGATCCTCCCGTAAGAGCTGTAGTATTATGGTACCTCATTGTGGTTTTGATTTGCATTTCTCGAATAATGAGTGATGTTGAGCATCTTTTCATGTGTTTGTTAGCCATCTGTATGTCTTCTTTGGAGAAATGTCTGTTTAGTTCTCTGGCCCATTTTTTGATTGCGTCATTTATTTTTCTGGAATTGAGCTGCAGGAGTTGCTTGTATATTTTTGAGATTAATCCTTTGTCTGTTTCTTCATTTGCTATTATTTTCTCCCAGTCTGACGGCTGTCTTTTCACCTTACTTATAGTTTCCTTTGTAGTGCAAAAGCTTTTAAGTTTCATTAGGTCCCATTTGTTTAGTTTTGCTTTTATTTCCAATATTCTGGGAGGTGGGTCATAGAGGATCTTGCTGTGATTTATGTCGGAGAGTGTTTTGCCTATGTTCTCCTCTAGGAGTTTTATAGTTTCTGGTCTTACATTTAGATCTTTAATCCATTTTGAGTTTATTTTTGTGTATGGTGTTAGAAAGTGTTCTAGTTTCATTCTTTTACAAGTGGTTGACCAGTTTTCCCAGCACCACTTGTTAAAGAGGTTGTCTTTTTTCCCGCCAGTCAGGATGGCTGCTATCCAAAAGTCTACAAGCAATAAATGCTGGAGAGGGTGTGGAGAAAAGGGAACCCTCTTACACTGTTGGTGGGAATGCAAACTAGTACAGCCACTATGGAAAACAGTGTGGAGATTTCTTAAAAAACTGGAAATAGAACTGCCATATGACCCAGCAATCCCACTTCTGGGCATACACACTGAGGAAACCAGATCTGAAAGAGACACGTGCACCCCAATGTTCATCGCAGCACTGTTTATAATAGCCAGGACATGGAAGCAACCTAGATGCCCATCAGCAGATGAATGGATAAGGAAGCTGTGGTACATATACACCATGGAATATTACTCAGCCATTAAAAAGAATTCATTTGAACAGTCTAATGAGATGGATGAAACTGGAGCCCATTATACAGAGTGAAGTAAGCCAGAAAGATAAAGAACATTACAGCATACTAACACATATATATGGAATTTAGAAAGATGGTAACGATAACCCTATATGCAAAACAGAAAAAGAGACACAGAAATACAGAACAGACTTTTGAACTCTGTGGGAGAAGGTGAGGGTGGGATATTTCAAAAGAACAGCATGTATACTATCTATGGTGAAACAGATCACCAGCCCAGGTGGGATGCATGAGACAAGTGCTCCGGCCTGGTGCACTGGGAAGACCCAGAGGAATCGGGTGGAGAGGGAGGTGGGAGGGGGGATCGGGATTGGGAATACATGTAAATCCATGGCTGATTCATATCAATGTATGACAAAACCCACTGGAAAAAAAAAAAAAAAAAAAAAAAAAAAAAAGAAAACTGCCTAACCAAAGTAAAAAAAAAAAAAAAAAGAGCTGTAGTATTTTTCTCCACCTCTTGAAACTGAGTAGCCCTTGTGACTTTGGTCAAGGAGACATAAGCAAATGTGATACTAGCAGAGACAGGAGGAGTACTTGTTTGCTGGAGCCTGACCTCTTGCTGAACTAGAGCCCTGAGTCATCATGTTTTATGAGCCTGAGCTGTCGTGCTGGGGGAAGAGAACCCAGGCATCCTGACTGACAGGCTGACAGCTGCCAGAAATGTGAGAAAAGGCATCTGTGGGAAGCAAAATAAGCCCCCTCCACACGAAGATATCCACATCCTAACCCCCAGAGCCTATAAATATATTACCTTATGAGACAAAAAAAGACTTCAAGTATGTGATTAAATTAAGGATTTTGACACGAGATTATCCTGAATTATCTGGGGGGGGGGTTCATTGTAATCTCATTATATCTGATAGGAGAGAAACAGAAAGGTGAGAGCTAGAGAGATGAGAATGGAAGCAAGGGTGGAAGTCAGAGACTGATGATGCTCTCCTTGTGGCCGTGTGACAAGGAATGCAGGCGACCTCTTGAATTTAGAAAACGCAAGGAAACAGACTCTCCTCTAAAGTCTCCAGAAGGAGTGCAGTCCTGCTAATACCTTGATTTTGTGTGCTAAATCACTTCAATCGTGTCTGACTCTGTGCCTGCATGGATCATAACTTGCAGGCTCCTCTCTCTGTCCATGGGATTCTGCAGGCAAGAATTCTGGAGTGGGTTGCCACGCCCTCCTCCAGGGGACCTTCCCGACCCAGGGATCAAAACTGTCTCTTATGTCTACTTCATTGGCAGATGAATTCTTTACCACTAGTGCCACCTGGGAAGGTGTAATACCTTGATTTTAGTCCAGTCAAAACGTCCCTTCCTAGCCACAAGATAGTAAATTTGTGCCATTTTAAGCTACTAAGTTTGTGGCAATATTTAGAGCAGCAAAGGAAACTAATATACCATACTGGATTATCTAGCTGCCAGCCAGCTGGCCAGCTGCCCACAGCTGCATGGCAAAACCCAGCAGAGATCAGTCAAGCTGGTACTGATCAGAAGACCCACAAAGACTACCTACTGGATTGTGTGTGATAATAAACAGTTACTGTTTTAAATTACTATTTTGGAGTGATTTCTTCCTCAGGAACAGCTACCTGATACACTGATCCATATAGTCAAAATGAAAAAATAGACCAAAACGTATTTTTGTGTTGTTACTTCAAGTTATTTCTTGCCGTATACCTGCAACTAATACAAATTGCAAATCAACTGTAGTTCAACAAAATATTTTTAGAAGTTATTTCTCTAACTCTCTTATGGACTTTTATGTGGGTTCTTTATACTGCCTGAAATTTTAAATGAGAATTTCATCCACTCTTTGATCCAATACAAAATGATTATCATCTGCCTATATTGTACTAGGCTAGACCCTGCGGTAGAAACTTAAAACTTGTTTCTGCTCTCAAGGAGCATATATTTCTTTTTCTAAAAGTCTGATCTTGACCAGCTTGCTCAAATCTATACATTTTAGTATCTGTCTCTTCAAAAAAGGGATAAAAATGATATTTGACATGTTCAGTGGCTGTCATGTCCTACTCTTTGTGACTCTATGGACTGTAGCCCACCAGACCCCTCAGTCCGTGAGATTCTCCGGGCAAGAATACTGGAGTGGGTTGCCATGCCCTCCTCCAGGGTATCTTCTTGACCCAGGGATCAAATCTACGTCTCCTGTGTCTCCTGCATTGCAGGCAGAATCTTTACCTACTAAGTCACCTGGGAGGGCCTAATACTTGGCCTAGAGGAGTGTTTTGAAGATTAGATGAGAAAATGCTTGTGAAATATTCATCTTTGCATGACATACAATAAATATCCAATAAATGTCAACCAAATAAGAAGATGAGGGAAAACTAAGTGGCAATATACAAAATAGAAAAGACAGTAATATGAGAAATAACGATAACTGCTACTTATTGTTTACATGTTCTGGACTTTATGCTTATTAAGAGTTACTATAACCCCGAAAGATAGGTGTTGGTATTTGCATTTTCCAGATGCTTATTAATCTAAAATTAAGATTCAGAAGATTAAGTTTCTTCTTTAACATCATGTAATCAGCTAGTGGCATAAGGCCTCTAACCCCACACTCTCTGATTCTAAAGCCCTTCATCCTTCAGTGCCCAGTGGCCCACAGGTGTTGTGACTAAATCAGCAGCAGCTAGGATTATCTTTAAAAAGCTGTATCTGATCCGATCAGCTACCCTTACAGCTCCCTATTGCTTACAGAATCAAGTCCAACATCCTTTACATGATCCAAGTTGCTTTTCACTGACTTTCCCGTTTCATATCACTTTACTCTGCTCTGGGTATACTGACATCTGTTGTTGTTCAGTTGCTAAGTCACGTCTGACCCTTTGCAACCCCACAGACTGCAGCATGCCAGGCTCCACTGTCCTCCACTATCTCCCGGAGTTTGCTAAAATTCACATCCATTGAGTCTGTGATTCTACCTAACCATTTTATCTTCTTCCCCTTTCTTCTCCTTTTGCCTTCAATCTTTCCCAGCATCGAAGTCTTTTCCAATGAGTTGGCTCTTCACATCAGGTGGTCAAAGTATTGGAGCTTCAGCTTCAGCAACAGTCCTTCAAATGAATATTCAGGTTTGATTTCCTTTACGATTGACTGGTTTAATATTCTTAAAGTCCAAGGGACTCTCAAGAGTCTTCCTGAGCACCACAATTCAAAAGCATCATTTATGGACCCCCTTTATGGACCAACTCTCACGTCTGTACATGACTACTGGAAAAACCATAGCTTTGACTATGTGGACCTTGGTTGGAAAATGATGCCTGTGCTTTTTAATATGCTGTCTAGTTTTGTCATAGCTTTCCTTCCAAGGAGCAAGTGTCCTTTAATTTCATGGCTGCAGTTACCATCCACAGTGATTTTAAAGCCCAGAAAAATAAAATCTGTCACTGCTTCCACTTTTTCCCCTTCTATTTGACATTAAGTGGTGGGACCAGATGCCATGATCTTAGTGTTTTTGAATGTTGAGTTTCAAGCCAGCTTTTTCACTCTCCTTTTTCAGCTCATCAAGAGGCTCTTTAGTTCCTCTTCCATTTCTGCCATTAAAGTGGTATCATCTGCATATCTGAGATTATTGATATTTCTATGAGCAATCTTAATTCCACCTGGTGATTCTTCCAGCCTGGTATTTCACATGATGTACTCTGCATATAAGTTAAATAAACAGGATAACAATATACAGACTTGTCCTACTCATTTCCCAATTTTGAACCAGTTAGCTGTTTTATGTGGAGAAGGCAATGGCAACCCACTCCAGTACTCTTGCCTAGAAAATCCCATGGATAGAGGAGCCTGGTAGGCTACAGTCCATGGGGTCTTGAACAGTCAGACACGACTGAGCGACTTCACTTTCACTTTTCACTTTCATGCATTGGAGGAGGAAATGGCAACCCACTCCAGTGTTCTTGCCTGGAGAATCCCAGGGACGAGGGAGCCTGGTGGGCTGCCGTCTATGGGATCGCACAGAGTCGGACATGACTGAAGTGACTTAGCAGCAGCAGCAGCTGTTCCATGTCTGATTCTAACTATTGCCTCCTGTCCTGCTTACAGGTTTCGCTGGAAACAGGAAAGGTGGTCTGGTGCTCCTGTCTCTCTTAGACTTTTCTACAGTTTGTTATGATCCATACAATCAAAGGCTTAAGCATAGTCAATGAAGCAGAAGTAGATGGTTTCATGGAATTCCCTTGCTTTCTCCATGATGCAACAAATGTTGGCAATTTGATCTCTGGTTTCTCTGCCTCTTCGAAACCCAGCTTGTACATTTGGGATTTCTCAGTTCACATAGTACTGAAGCCTAGCTTGAAGGATTTTGAGCATAATCTTGCTAACATGTGAAATGAGAGCAATTATGCTACTGTACAAAGACTGTTTGAACATTTTTTGACATTGCCCTTCTTTGGGATTGAAATGAAAACTGACCTTTTCCAGTCTTGTGGCCACTGCTGAGTTTTACAAATTTGCTGACATAATGAGTGCAGCACTTACCAGCATCATCTTTTAAGATTTTAAATAGCTCAGCTGGAATTCTGTCACCTCCTCTAACTTCGTTTGTAGTAATATTTCTTAAGGCCAACTTGACCTCACACTCCAGCATATCCAGTTCTCAGTGAGTGACCACACTATTGTGTTTTATCCAGGTCATTAAGAACTATTCTGTACAGTTCTGTGTATTCTTTCCACATCTTTTTAATCTCTTCTGTTTCTTTTAGGGCCTTGCTGTTTCTGTCCTTTATCATGCTCATCCTTATATGAAATGTTACCTTGATGTCTCCAATTTTCTTGAAAACATCTCAAGTCTTTCCCATTCTGTTGTTTTCCTCTATTTCTTTGCATTGCTAATTGAAGAAGGCCTTCTTATCTTTCCTTACTATTCTCTGGAACTCTGCATTCAGTTGGGTATATCTTTTCCTTTCTCCCTTGCTTTTCATTTCTCTTCTTTTCTCAGCTATTTGTAGAGCCTCCTCAAACAACCACTTTCCCTTCTTTCATTTCTTTTTCTTTGGGATGATTTTGGTCACTGCCCCCTGTACATGTTACATACCTCTGTCCACAGTTTTTCAGGCACTCTGTCTACCAAATCTAATCCTTTGAATCTATTAAAGGACTATACCTTTAATAGAATCTATACCTCCACTGTATAATCATAAGAGATTTTATTTAGGTTATATCTGAATGGTCTAATGGTTTTCCCTACTTTCTTCAATTTAAGACTAAATTTTGCAATAAGGAGCTCATTATCTGAAACCACAGTCAGCTCTGGGTCTTGTTTTTGCCTGCTGTGTAGAACTTCTCCATGTTTGGCTGCAAAGAACATAATCAATCTGATTTCAGTATTGATTATCTGGTGATGTCCATCTATAGAGTTGTCTCTTGGGTTTTGGAAAAGGGTGTTTGTTGTGATCAGAGAGTTCTCTTCACAAAACTCTTGTTAGTTGTTGCCTTGTTATTCTGGGTATCTCTTAACTTCCTATTGTTGCATTTGAATCTCCTATGATGAAAAAGATATCTTTTTTTGGTGTTAGTTCTAGAAAGTCTTGCAGGTCTTCATAGATCTGGTCAGTCAGCTTTTTCAGCATTAGTGGTTAGAACATAGACCTGGATTACTGTGATGTTGAATGGTTTGCCTTGGAAACAAACCGAGATCATTCTACCATTTTTGAAATTGCATCCAAGTACTGCCTTTTGGACTCTTTTGTTGACTATGAGGGCTACTCCATTTCTTCTAAGGGATTCTTGCTCACAGTAGTAGGTATGATGGTCATCCGAATTATATTCGTCCATTCCCATCCATTTTACTTCACCGATTCCTAAGATGTTTATGTTTACTCTTACTTGACCACCTCCAACTTACCTTGGTTCATGGACCTAACATTCCAGGTTACTATGCAATATTGTTCTTTACAACATTGGACTTTACTTTCACCACCACCCACATTCACAACTGAGCTTCATTTCCACTTTGGCCCAGCTGCTTCATTCTTTCTGGAGCTATTAGTAATTCCCTCTGCTCTTCCTCCTTAGCTTTTTGGACACCTTCTAACCTGGGAAGCTCATTTTCCAGTGTCATGATTTTGCATTTTCATGCTGTTCATGGAGTTCTCCTGGCAAGATTACTAGAGTGGTTTACCATTTCTCCTCCTGTGGACCAGTCAGAACTCTTCACTGTGACCCATTCATCTTTGGGTACCCCCTACATAGCATGGCTCATAACTTCATTGGTTTACCCAAGCCCCTTTGCTACAAACAAGGCTGTTATCCACAAAGAGGATACTAACATCTACCAGCGGGTAAAATGTCCCTCTCCTTCCTACTTCCAAACTCTTTGCACATGCTGATATCCCTCCTTGAATGCTCTCTTTCCTCTTGGACTCAACCCTCCTTTATCCTTTCCATCTCAGTTTCAGTTTAGTTCAGTCACTCAGTCGTGTCCGACTCTTTGTGACCCCATGGACTGCAGCACACCAGGCCTCCCTGTCCATTACCATCTCCTGGAGTTTACTCAAACTCATGCCCATTGAGTTGGTGATGCCGTCCAACCATCTCATCCTCTGTCATCCCCTTCTCCTCCCACCTTCAATCTTTCCGAGCATCAAGGTCTTTTCAGATGAGTCAGCTCTTCACATCAGGTGGCCACAGTATTGGAGTTTCAGCTTTAGCATCAGTCCTTCCAGTGAATATTCAGGACTGATTTCCTTTAGGATGGACTGGCTGGATCTCCTCGCAGGCCAAGGGACTCTCAAGAGTCTTCTCCAATACCACAGTTCCAAAGCATCAATTCTTCAGTGCCAGCTTTCTTTATAGTCCAACTCTCACATCCATACATGACCACTGGAAAAACCATAGCATTGACTAGACAGACCTTTGTTGGCAAAGTAATGTCTCTGCTTTTTAATATGCTATCTAGGTTGGTCATAACTTTTCTTTGAAGAGTAAGTTTCTTTTAATTTCATGGCTGCAAGTCACCCTTTGCATCTCAGTTTAGGTACCATCTTTTCCCCTGATACTTAGATTACTTTAATTCTCTTTGTTATCTATTTTTCTTTAACATTTTCTTCTTTCCTTTCTTAGCCTTCACCTTTGAAGTTCCTTGGCTTATTGCCTGTCTTTCTCAGTAGTATCAACTTCTAGTGGCTCTTTGGTTCTAGAGTTCCCTTTCTTTGTCCCCAGGACACAGGAATGGTCTCTCAGAACCATATCTCTATTTCTAAACTTAATTACCCCTCCATCCAGCCCTTGATCCAGGGGTGAGCATTTAATTTAGGCTGACTATTTGGTTTCATTCTGCTAAGAATTTGAACAAAGAGATGTACAGCCTCAGGGAATTGGAACTCTGCCGTGTTGATAGCAGCTGTCTAAAGCAAAGACTCATGAATTCTGCCTCCTAGTCCCCAGTCCACCCTGATGCTTACCCTCCCCAAGATCCATTGTTCAACTCTTATTTGTATTTCTGTTTCCTTGGGCCTCCTTCAAATATGGTCCCCTTTTGACTTAAACCAGCCAGAGCTGGTTTTTGTTAATGCTAGACTGTGAGCTTCATGATGTAATTTGAGAATTCCTTCTCATTACCCAGCTGTTATAAATCTGTAGATACCCCAATATTTTAGAAGCATGATAGGAAAGATATTCACTCATTTCTGGATTTATCTTTTAAAATTTTGGAGTTTTGAAGACTCTAAAATAAAGATTCTATATTGATTATTATCTCATTGAAACATGTCAATGTAAGCCTAGAGGTGCTTAAAGAGAGCCTCCGTGTCTAAGACCATTACTTGTCTTGCTCTCTACTCAGCTGAGACTAAGTCATCTCTTTGGAATGCCATGAGAAGACATTCTATCCTTTGTTAAGGAACTTGCCTGACCACAATTGTATTATTATGCCTATGTCTGTTGAAAAATTCCAAGGAAAGTTAGAAAGAATCACATGGGATTTTGGCTTGAGTCAATGAAACCAGTTTGGAATGAAAAAGCAAAGATAATATGTGCAGTAAAAGAAATTTCACAACTATTAAAAGTGCCAATTTTCCTGCAAAATTTTCTTTCCTTAAATGTCCTATAAATTGTATATACAGTGGTGTACTTTTTAGAAGGTGATCAAGGATCTTGGTGTTGTAAAACATAACTTCTGTTACATGGTATCTAGCTCCTTTGAGTCCCAGTATTACATCAGTTTCTTGTATTACCTAAGTATATATAATACAAGAAATTTATATATATATATATAATGATGACTCTATCCTTCTGGTTGTTCAGGCCCCAAATTTTGGCATCATTCTTGCTAGCTAAGTCATTATCATCTCTTGTTTGGATTATTGTAATAATCTCCTAGTTTGTCCTTTTTTATTCTGCCCTTGGAGCCCTACAATCTATTCTCAGCACAACATCTGGAGTCATTCTGCCAAAATTGTAAATCAGATCACATTCTCTACCCCAACCTTTCCACTGTCTTCCTATTATATCCTAAAGTGAAAGTAAAGTGAATGTGTTAGTCACTAAGTCATGTTCAACTCTTTGTTCCCAAAAACTGTAGCACTCCAGGCTCCTCTGACCATGGGTTTTCCCAGGCAAGAATACTGGGGTAGGTTGCCATTTTCATCTGTAGGAGATCTGTCCTACCCAGGGATTGAACCTGGGTCTCCTGCATTGTAGTCAGATACTTTACCATCTGAGCCACCAGGGAAGCCCCATTACACCTTAAAGAAAAGCCCAAGTCTCTACAATGGCCTATAAGACTCTTTACCAATGGGACTATTGCCTTTAAGGTTGACTGCTCTTCTCACATATCTGCCTCCTTGCTCTTCCTTGAATATGATGGACTTGATTTGGCCTTAGGACTCTGCCTTGTTGCTCTCTGCCTGCAACAGTCTTCCCCAGGTTATTTGCCTGCCTTTCCTTTTACTTATTTCAGGTTGCTGTTCAAACATTTTCTTCTCAGCAAGTCCTTTCTTATCACTGTATTTAAAATTGCTCCCACCCATCTAATCCTACTGATCACTATCTATTTCCCTTTCACTTCTTATTTTCTCCATAGTGCTTACCACAATCAAACATTCGGTATATTCACCTCTTTTATCTTTGTCTGTCTCCTCCCTCTGGGATGTTGTTGTAGTGTTTTCAGCCCATAAATATAGTTAAATATCACTAATATCTCCTACAAAATCTTTCCTGTGATTTCCAGTTCAAGCTGAGATTTTAAAATACAAGGAACACAAAATGGGATTAAACACATTATAGGAAATGAGGGTTGGGCTAGACGTCAAGAGTGAATTTCAAAAAAAAAAAAAAATTTAGTAATAGGAAGAAAATGGGAGCAAGTTTAAAGATGAAATAGAAGCTGAGGGTAATTGTAGCCCAGAAGGAGGAAGGAGCTTTAGTACGTGTGTGCGTGGGTGGCGGGGTGGGTGGCCGGACACTGTTAGCTAATATCCTTGGTGATCCCTAGAGAGAATATGGAACCCTAACTGATAGAGAGCAAGGTCAGGAATGAGAAGTAAAACCAAAAGGAGGAGATTTTTTGACATATGTTTATAGAAAGCTGCATCAGTCTGTTCACCCATTTCCTCTCCCCATTGTTAAACACACAGCTCTTCACAGCAGAGTTAGTGAGTATGCCAAGACATAGTGTACTTTTGAATGTTTTAGATCATGAGCATATATTACTTTGACTTAGATTTTTAAAAAGATGGAAAATGATTAAAGGCAGTAGGAAAAAGGCAGTGTGGAGTTAGCACTGAATCAGCCCAGGCACCAGACTGCCTGAGTTTGAATCACAGGTGTGCTACTTCCTAGCTGGATAACCTTGGGTAATTTACTTAGTTTGTGCCTCAGTTTTACTGTTTGTAAAATGGACATAATAGAGGTGTTTTCCTTACAGGTTTGCTGTGAGGACAAAATCAGTTGGTAAGGTACTTAAACCAGTGTCTTATGTATGTGATAAATTGTAATTATGTGCTTGGGAAGGGAAAAAGAAAAAAAAATTATGAACCAATTCAATCTGTTTTATGTACTCTAAATTGACCCACATCTCATTTCTCTTGTAATTCTGGGTTTGGTAGTCTCTTGAAGGAGAAGAATAAGGGTTTGAGTCTGAGCAATTGTTTGGGATTTCTGAAAAAGGAGCAGGGAGTGGGGGAAATTTTAATTTGATTGGATGTTTTAAAAATGCAACTAGTAGAGTGCCTTGATCAACATTCCTTTTATCTGTTTTGTTGGTATTGTAACTAATTTTAAGGAAAAAGCAAGGCTTACTCCCTCCACAGAGCCCTTTGCGAAATCCCTGGCCCACTCAGAACTCTCTTTATCCCTTGCATATGTTACTTTTAATTGCATTTAGCCCCATTTTATATTGCATACTTTAATTATTGAGACAGAAATTGTTCTTTATTATATGATACTACTAAATAGAACATATTTTACTAATTACTATGGGTTTATAGAGGATATTTATTTAGTATAGCAATTTTTTATATTAATTTTCCCTTCACCTAACCTTTCCTGTAACACTTTGTACTTTCTTCTTTTAATGGCTAAATCATTAGAAATGGAAACCTGCATTCTATAGTAGTGTGGTTTCCATTTCTATAGCTGATTTACTCTTTAACTCTCTACAGGTTGCTTTAATCCCTCTACTCTGCTCAGACTCTCGTTGGGGTGTGCACCTACTTCCTAGTTGCCAGGGCAGTTATCTATTTCAGTCCTTATTTTGCTTAAGCAATCAACATCAACATCTTGACCACTTCTTGAACTTTGAATCCTCTTGAAGCTTCTTGAATCTTCTCTGTTGGATTTCAGGAAAGTCTTCTCAGCTCACATCCCACCTCCCACCATTCCTTCTCTCAGTCTTCTTCATCAGCATCCATATTTAAGAAGACCCTTTGTAGATCTTTCATTCCTCAGCTGGCAAATATAAATATTAGAAATTGAATAGTAAGTAGGGCTAATGTATTTATTAGGGAATATTATTAAGAGTTTAAACATTGTAGGATATTTGACATATCAAATAATACATTCTAGGGAATGATTATTATTGAGGTAATAGCATGGTTTGAAGCACCCAAAATTATGGGAAAAAATTCTGTGATAGAGTTAAACAACAATTATTTTGGTATACAGAGGTAAATTAAAAAGGACAATTACAAAGTGACTTACAAAGCCAAAACCATCACTAGAATAAAATTTTAATTTAGTTCTTAGAGAACTAACTTCCATGGAAGCTCTCCATTATTCTCCTTCACTCCCACAAACACTTTTCTGAAGAGCAGATACTCTCAAGAGTGCACCAATTGTAAACACATAATCTGGTGGTGCTGACAGGGATAGGGACTGCTCTTACTCATTTCCCACTCCTCCTTTCCTTCAGAAAGGATATTTTCCCTTCTCTGTTTCTTTCCTTTCTGTTTCTTTGGCAGAGTAGAATGATTTAAAGCTTGGTGAGTTTCAGAGGAGGACCTGGCAAGTGTGGTTCCTTCCTGTCCCTTTAGTCTTTAGGATCTGCCTGCCTGTAGAGAATCTGCCCTGATGGATCACATGGAAATCAGTGGTAAAGGTCTCAAACTTGCTTTTTAGTCAGAGTGAGTGGGAGATAACATATGCTTAATTCTAGGACTCAGAATCAGGAAGTCTGTTCTCACCATATATTCTCCAAGAGTCCCCTTTTGTTCTCCATCTGCCTCATTCTTTTGTCCATCTCATTGATTCAGAATTCAGGAGGGGAAAACTGGGGAGCTACTTACTAATCCCCTCAAAACTAATATTAACTTCCACAGCGAGTTAACTCTCCGTTATTTGTAACAATATGCATCAGAGAACAATCATTTCACAGACATATTGTTCTACCTGGCAGTAGATATAGATAGAAATCTTTCTATGATTTTTAAGGCAAGATATAACTACTTTTTGGATGATTTAATCATCTCAAAGAGGCCAAAATACATCCCTCTTCGGTATGTTCATAGTATCCATCTCACAATAGTTGATTCAACAGAATTCTTGTGGTCACATGATTTTATTCCCTATTTTTATCATGTAGATAACAAAACAAAGAAGATTCTACCACCCAACAAAATAAAAAATTACTAGGAACAGGTACAAGAGAAATCCTGCCTTCTTCATTGGGAAATAAAATCTCCTCTAATAGTCTGTGGGGTCACAAAGAGTTGGACAGGACTGAGTGACTTTCACTTTCACTTTCAATATCATATAATTCTCCAGTTTTCTAGGATTTTATTACAACTTATCTGAATGAAAACCAATTTTCTCCAAACTCTAGAATTTTTTTTTGTCCTGCATCCATTATTATATAAAAGATAAACTTGAAATTAGGCTCAGAATCCATGACAAATGAAAGCCTTTTTCTTTTGGGTTTTCTCTGCTACATGATAGTCATGAAATATATTTTACAGTATTAACTTGAATTATTAAAATGTTACAGACTTTTATACACAGTTTCAGTCAGCCTCCCTAAGTTATATGTAAGGGAAACCTTCAGTCTTTCCAGGTTAGAGGGAGAATGCCTGGCACAGTTAAAAACTGAAACTGTAAGGTTATAATCCTGAGATATATAAGGTCTAGTCAGTTCAATCAGCAGTGACTTACAGAGTTAACATGTATGAAGTACGATGTTAGAAACTGGGGAATCCAAAGATTAATTGGGCCTGGTCATTTTCTATGAGGTTCTAACTCATAAATGAGAGGGGGAATATGTGAATTCAACCAACTGACTGCCAAATTCTCCTCTTCTGAGGGACCAGGATAACTAGCCTGGGTTTTTGGCAAAATCAATTAGGTCTAGGGCTTCCCTGGTAGCTCAGACGGTAAAGCTTCTGCCTACAATGCGGGAGACCTGGTTTTGATCCCTGGGTCGGGAAGATCCCCTGGAGAAGGAAATGGCAACCCACTCCAGTATTCTTGCCTGGAAAATCCCATGGACTGAGGATCCTGGTGGGCTACAGTCCATGAGGTTGCAAAGAGTCAGACACGACTGAGCAACTTCACTTCACTTCTGGATAGTTGAAGGTTAGATCTTGTGTTAGTAACTGCTCCGAAGCATTCATGAGTGGGCAGACCTAGTTTATGAATAAGAAAACAAAGCAACAAAAACACATTCTTGGAGAATTCTAAAGTCAATTACTTTCAGGCTTTTAAGAATGAAATTTCGTTGCCGTAAATTAAAATTCAAAAGACCAGGAATCTCCTAGACACCAGGACCAAGTAGAGAATGAGAGCAGACAGAAGGAAAATAAAAGATCCAAAATCATTACAGAGAACAGACTGGCCAGCCAGTGATTCATTTCTGGCGGCTTCTGGCCATGTAAATTGTGAGCTAAAGGCCTGAGTTCGGAAAACACCAGCCAAACGCTAGATCGTCATAGTGCAATGGAAGGCAGACAGGGATTTCACCAAATCATACAAGTTAGTTGTTATTTTCAGTTATACTGATGCATGGGCCTGTCACTAGAAGAAGCAGGGTTATATAGACATGGGATACCTAAAATAAGCCGGAACAGCAGCATATACATAAATTTTTTGGACTTCCTGTGCTTGCTTTCTTTTATATCAGGTGTTTACCTCTAGATCTGGGGGTGGCTGAAATCAGCCCAGCTTCAAGCTATTAGGAAATAGAAGCATAGGTTGGTCTCTAAAGGGAATACTGGAATGCTGTTTCAAATTTTAAGAGAAACAGATTTCAGATCAGCAAAAACATATGTCCACAAAGAGGAAAGTTAAAATATCAAATGCGACAGAAGACAAGAATTACGAGGAGGAAAGAAAACCTCTGAATTTTGCAGCCAGGTAAATGTCAATCTGCATCTTGGCTCAGCCTCTTAGTAATTTTGTAATCTCTGTCAAGTCAAATAATTTCTCTGAGCCTCAATAGTAAAGTCAAAATTCTGATTCATCATTAATAACTTGAAGATGAGGTTTTGAAAACCCTTCAGTATATGACTAGTTATTAGTATTAACAGTTTTTAAGAAAATAGTCATTTCAGCAAAATTGTGCCATTTACAGAGATGTGGATGGACCTAGAAACTGCCATACAGAGTGAGGTAAGTCACAAAGAGAAAACTATATGTACAGTAGCTCATATATGTGGAATCTAGAAAAATGGTATAGATTAACTTATTTCAAAAACAGAAATAGAGACATACACATAGAAAACTAGCTTATGGACACCAAGGAGGGAAAAGAAGGCTGGATGAACTGGGAGGTTGGAATTCACATATATACACTTCTATGCATAAAATAGAAGAGAAATCCCCTGGAAAAGGGTATGGCTTCCCACTCTAATATTCTTGTCTGGAGAATTCCATGGACAGAGGAGCCTGGCGGGCTACAGTCCATGGGATCACAAAGAGTTGAACATGACTGAGCGACTAATGCATCACTTTCACATATATAAAATAGATAAGTAATGAGAACCTACTGTATAGCACAGGGAACTCTACTCAATGCTCTGTGGTGACCTAAATGGGAAGGACATTTTTTCAAAAGGGTATATATGTATACATGTAGCTGGTTCCCTTTGCTGTACAGCAGAAACTAATACAATTTTGTAAAGCAACTATACTCCAATAATTTTTTTTAAATAACCATTTCAATGGTGGGAAATGCAAGCCAAAACAATGAATGGAGAGAAGATGAAAGTAATACATATATAGGTGAAAGGTAAGGAATGTAATCAGATGAAATACTTAAGAAAAATCAGATGATAGCTAGAACATGACATCAAGTTCAACCTATTTAACTATCTATCCTCTCCCTACCCCAAGATAGGGCAGATCTGTGAAAATAATAAAGCTTGGTAGTTATAGCCAACTGAGGAAAAGATTATAGAGAAAGGAGAGAAGTGAAAGAAACCAACAAGTCATTCAAATTTAATGTAAGGAAAAGACCATTTCTCTTCTAAAACTAAAGACATGGATAAGATAACAGCCCCTTCACAGGCCATCTCAAGTATTAATTCTTCTGTAAGTTCCCACTGTCTTTGATATGCCGTAGGCCACCATACCTCTTTTCCACACTGTAATGTGGTCAATTTATATGTCTCTCTGTTACATTGCAGTATCTATATCCTTACTGCTAAGTGCATTTCTTTTTTTTTTTTTTCCTTACTTTTTTTTTTTTTTAATTTTTTTTATTTTTTCAAGGGGTTTTTGTCATACACTGACATGAATCAAGCCATAGATTTACACGTATTCCCCATCCCGAATCCCCTCTCCCACCTCCCTCTCGCACCGATTCCTCTGGGTCTTCCCAGTGCACCAGGCCGGAGCACTTGTCTCATTGCATCCTACCTGGGCTGGTGATCTGTTTCACCATAAAATAGTATACATGCTGTTCTTTCGAAACATCCCACCTCACCTTCTCCCACAGAGTTCAAAAGTCTGTTCTGTATTTCTGTGTCTCTTTTTCTGTTTTGCATATAGGGTTGTCGTTACCATCTTTCTAAATTCCATATATATGTGTTAGTATGCTGTAATGTTCTTTATCTTTCTGGCTTACTTCACTCTGTATAATGGGCTCCAGTTTCATCCATCTCATTAGAACTGGTTCAAATGAATTCTTTTTAACGGCTGAGTAATATTCCATGGTGTATATGTACCACAGCTTCCTTATCCATTCATCTGCTGATGGGCATCTAGGTTGCTTCCATGTCCTGGCTATTATAAACAGTGCTGAGACGAACTAAGTGCATTTCTTAACCTGTATTACCTACTCATTAAATGTTACTTGAATGAATGAATATATGAATGAGCATAAGCAGTTGCTTTCTTTTTCTCCTATAACCAGCACTATTGCTAGTGACTTTACTCTCTTGGGTGATTCAGCTAAGAAGACTAGTATCTGGCCAATTGTTTTTTATACCAGGACATATGAAAGATAATCCTATCTTAATAAGCTTGATTGTTAAGGCTACATCTATTGAATGGACTCAGAAGAACCATTGTTCTCCTTCTTGCTCAATTGCAAGTTTACAAGTCTCTCTCCTTTATTTAACTATGAGCCCTTCCAGGCTAGAAGCCAAGTCTCATTCATCTTGGTATACAATACCCAAAACTTCACTCATACCCTTAACTCTATAGTAGAAAACTCACTCAGTCTCTGATACTCAGAGAAACCCTATAAATATTTGGGTAATTACTAAATGAGTATAACCCAGGTAAATAAGATTTAAACAATGCTTAGTGTCATATCATTTAAACCTACAGTTAAATAGCCTCTATTATAGTGCACTTGTTTATAAAATGATTTAAGCACATCATTCACACATCATAAAGCTGCCCCCTTTTAGTCCCTTTGTTATATTGCATTGTGAAATGGTTAGCTGTGATATCCCCACTGAGAGTATTTAGTGTAGGTAACTCAGTTCATTGAGAGAGGAAAACAGATTTTAACTATTTCTTATTTCATATATTTGTAGCTCAGTTTGCCATGATAAAGAAAAGCTACAATCATTGATTTTCTTATATGTTACATATGGAACATGAAAGATTGTCTGTGGTCAAGGGGAATAACTAAATAAAGGGGTCCATCTCTGTGATGAAATGTGGTTTACTATTAAGAAGAAAATCCTTCATTTCCAAAGACTGACTATGATGATACTTTGAAAAAAAAATCCCATATAGTTAAATGTAGGACCATGAAAGAATTCCACCCAATGACCTCCTCTGTAACATTTCATTTGATTATGATTTGGAAATATTTTTCCCTTACTTTAAACCTTTCTCTTGAAATCGCCTAATTCAAAGTCCTTAAGTCAGTGGCAAGAGATTTGTTGGCCAAAATTAATGCCTCCCTTATACAAATGGTCTTTTTAAATTATGTGCTTCCCATTTAAAAAGTGGCTCTTTGTGACTAAGATGGTTTTAGTTTGTGATTGTACAAGAATGGCTTCATGATTTTTAGCTCTGAAATTGGTCTTTTCACGCTTTCTCTTGCAAGCTTTGTCTTTTCTCTTTTCTGAAGTTATTTGAGGAAGATAAAGAGGCTTATAGACATTGGCACATTGTTTTTGTTGTTGTTGTTTTAAGTTTAAAATTGACTCAGAGAAAAGAGATATTGTCGTAGATCACTGCTTATTGCATAGAATTTTTATCGCCATTCCACAAACATTTATGGAGGGCTGACTGGAAGCCAAACACCAAAGGTACATATGCATTCACATGTTTAAGGAACCATGTCCTGTGAAGAAGACATTCAAGCTTGCTGACATTTCCTGATCAATGTAGTTAATCTGTAATGGTAAGCAGAAAGGGCTTCCCTGAGGCTTATCTAACTCCACATTGAAGGGAGTATCTTCCTTTCTCGGTGGATGACCCAGTCCTTAGAAGAAGAGTGGAAGTTTCCAGGGAAAAGGAGGGAATAGTAAGACAGATAAGATTGACAGGCTGTTAACAAGAAAGGGGTTTGTGGCACTGCAAGAAGTTCTGTCTACCTTATAAGGAGAGTGCAAACAGTGGAGAAGTAAGAGATGAGGCTGGTGAAAAGAATATAATTACATTATAAGATTTACCATCTTTCATCTCCAATATTCTATGAGCTATAGATACCAAAGAGAGTAGTCCTTATTTTCTGAGTAGGGTGAGAGATAAAGAAACTAAGGGTAGCTTCATACACTAAAAAATATGGGTAGACCCATAGGGAGAGCCAAGAATTGGGAGATGGAGCTTAGAGTCTCAGACAATCTGGATGAAGGAAAATGCAGGTGGAAAAGTTGAGGAGATAGTTGTAGGATAGAAGGAAAAGGAGAGATTAAAAATGACAGATTAAGATGAACAAAAACATGCACACAAACAAACACACCTCAGACATAACTCTGAAAGACATATGGCATACGACTTACTGTCAATGGATGAATGGCTCAGATGATGTCTCACACACACACACACACACACACACAGACACACAACACACACAGACACACACACAATGGAATACTATTCATCCGTGAGAAAGAAAGAAATCTTGCCAATTGTGACAGTATTGATCAACCTCGAGGGCATTATGCTAAATGACATAAGTCAGACAGAAAAAGACAAATACTATATGATGTCACTAATGCTTTGCAACTCCATGGTCTACAACACAGCACGATCTTCTGTCCTCCATGATCTCCTGGAGTTTGTTCAAATTCACATCAATTGAGTCAGTGATACTATCTAACCATCTCATCCTCTTCCAACCCCTTCTCCTTTTGCCTTCAATCTTCCCTAGCATCAAGGTCTTTTCCAATGAATCAGAACTTCACATTAGGTGGCCAAAGTATTGGAGCTTCAGCTTCAGCAACAGTCCTTACAATGAATATTTAGGGTTGATTTCCTTTAGGAATGAGCAGTTTGATTTCCTTGCTGTCCAAGGCATTCCCAAGAGTCTTCCTTGGCATCACAATTCAAAAGCATCAATTCTTCAGTGCTCCACCTTCTTTATGGACCAACTCTCACACCCATATATGACTACTGGAAAAAACATAGTTTTGACTATGTGGATCTTTGTAAGCAAAGTAATGTCTCTAATTTTTAATACACTGTCTAGGTTTGTCATAGCTTTCCCTCCAAAGAGCAGGCGTTTTTTAATTTTACGGCTTTAGTCACTATTCCCAGTGATTTTTAAAGCCCAGGAAAATAAAATCTGTCATGGCTTCCACTTTTCCCCTTCTATTTGCCATGAAGTGATTTAACAGATGCCATAATCTTAGTTTTTTGAATGTTAAGTTTTAAGCCAGCTTTTCACTCTTCTCTTTCACCTTCATCAAAAGACTCTTTAATTCCTTTTCACTTTCTGCCATTAGAGTGGTGTCATCTGCATATCTGAGGTTGTTGATATTTCTCCCAGCAATCTTGATTCCAGCTTGTGAGTCATCCAGTCCGACATTTTGCATGATGTATTCTGCATATAAGTTAAATAAACAAGGTGACAACATATAGCCTTGTCTTACTCCTTTCCCAATTTTGAGCCAGTCAGTTGTTCTCTGTCCAGTTCTAACTGTTTCTTCTTGACCTGCATACAGGTTTCTCTGGAAACAGAAAAGGTGATCTGGTACTCCCATCTGTTTAAGAATTTTCCACAGTTTGTTGTGATCTACACAAAGGTTTTAGCATAGTCAATGAAGCAGAAGTAGATGTTTTTCTGGAATTTCCTTACTTTCTCCATGATGCAACAAGTATTGGCAATTTGATCTCTGGTTCATCTGCTTTTTCTAAACACAGCTTGTACATCTGGAAGTGCTTGGTTCACGTAGTGCTGAAGCCTAGCTTGAAGGATTTTGAACATAACCTTGCTGGCATGTGAAATGAACACCATTGTACAGTAGTTTGAATATTCTTTGGCCTTGCCTTTCTTTGGGATTGGAATGAAAACTGTTCTTTTCCAGCCCTGTGGCCACTGCTGAGTTTTTAAAATTTGCTGACATATTGAGTGCAGAACTTTAACACTTTAACAGCATCATCTTTTAGGATTTTAAATAGCTCAGCTGGAATTCCATCACCTCCACTAGCTTTGTTCCTTGTGATGATTCCTAAGGCCCACTCGACTTCACACTCCAGGATGTCAGACTCTAGGTGAGCAACAACACCATAGTGGTTATCCATGTCATTAAGACCTTTTTGTAGAGTTATTTTGTGTATTCATGCCACCTCTTCTAAATCTATTCTGTTTCTGTTAGGTCCTTACCGTTTCTGTCCTTTATCATGTTTATCCTTATATGAAATGTTCCTGTGATGTCTCCAGTTTTCTTGAAGAGATCTCTAGTCTTTCTCATTCTGTTGTTTTCCTGTACTTCTTTCCATTGCTCATTGAAGAAGGCCTTCTAATCTCTCCTTGCTATTCTCTGGAACTCTGCATTCAGTTAGATATGTCTTTCCCTTTCTCCCTTGCCTTTGGCTTCTCTTCTTTCCTCAGCTATTTGTAAAGCCTCCTCAGATAACCACTTTGCCTTCATACATTTCACTCATATGGAATCTAAAAAGCCAAATAATAAAAACAGAAAGTAGAATGGTAATTACCAGGGCTGTGGGAAGGGGGAAATGAGGAGTTGTTTGCTTTTTTTTTTAAATTAATTTATTTTTTACTGAAGGATAATTGCTTTACAGAATTTTGCTGTGTTCTCTCAAACCTCAACATGAATCAGCCATAGGGATACATATCTCCCCTCCCTTCTGAACCTCCCTCCCGTCTCCCCCCCATCCCACCCCTCTAGGCTGATACAGAGCCCCTGTTTGAGCTTCCTGAGCCATAGAGTGAGGAGGTGTTTTTTAAGGGTACAAATTTGCAACTGATAAATAGGTGCTGGAGATCTAATGTAGAGCATAGTGGTTATAGTTCACAATAGCATATTATAAACTTCAAAGTTGCTGAGAGACTAGATCTTAATGTTCTCAGCACAAAAAAGAAATGATAATTATGCAACATAATAGAAGTGTTACCTAATGCTATAGTGGTAATCATATAGCAATGTGTAAATGTACCAAATCAACACATTGTATACCTTAAACTTACAGGGTGTTTTAGGTCAATTATATCTCAATAAAAATAGAATATACATCCAGACAGAGACAGAAGCAGTAAGAGAACAGAGAGACAAAGATAGAGACATATAAAAAAGACAGACATCAAATGGTACAATAGAGAGAATGAGATGTAGTAGCTACTACCGTTACTAGAACTTTGGCAGAAAAGGAGTGCTTATAAAGGTTTCTAAGGTTTTCCTGTCCTTTGAATGTATTGTGTTATGTAATGCTCTTTGTTTCTCCACAGAAAGTTTATTAAAACTACCCTATTTATCAACATGTTTAGAGTTTTTGCTTTAAGATGTATGAACATGGTCAGATTGGCCCCACAGACACCCAGCAGGTACCCTAGAGGTGAACAGTGACGAGAGCAAGGAAGCCCATGTGCCCCATTAGTGAGTTGGAGACCCCTACTGTGCCTTGTTGTGGTCAGAGTGACTTTTCTCAGTTCCAGCACCAGGACTCATGCCTAGAGAGCTCTGGGAAATATAGCTGCATCTCAGGAAGAGCTGTTGTGCATCACCTCCCCTAGGAAGTGCTCCCAGTCCTCCCAGATCTGGTCAGGTGCCCCTGCTCTTTGTTCCCACAGCACCTAGTCTCACTTTATTTACTCCAGGTAGAGCATAGGTAAACTCTAGCCACATGGGGCCACATAGCCTCATTCTTCCTGGTTTATTTTTCAGTTTTAGAAAAAGTTTTGTTTTGTTTTTTTCTTGAAGTTTAATAAGCTTCAAGACCAGGATTTTTTCCTTTGTGCTAAAAACATGTCACTTCCTAAAGAGAAGTAAGAGCAAGAAACGAGTTAAGCAGGAGGGTCATGGTGGAGACCGCCAGCTACTTGTCCTGGATTAAACCAGGCCATTTTATCCTCTGAGCAAGACCATCTGAAACCAGGTCAATAAGTGGACCTGATAGGGGTGGCAGGGGGATAGGAGTCAAGCATGTCTGTGGAGCAGGTTTCTCTGTGTTTTCTTTAAAATAGACATTGTGAAACTTGATATCCATAGAAAAACTGGAATCTGACTTTTTTTTTTTTTTTTTTTAATTTTTTTATTAGTTGGAGGCTAATTACTTCACAACATTTCAGTGGGTTTTGTCATACATTGATATGAATCAGCCATAGATTTACACTTATTCCCCATCCCGATCCCCCCTCCCATCTCCCTCTCCACCCGATTCCTCTGTGTCTTCCCAGTGCACCAGGCCCAAGCACTTGTCTCATGCATCCCACCTGGGCTGGTGATCTGTTTCACCATAGATAGTATACATGCTGTTCTTTTGAAACATCCCACCCTCACCTTCTCCCACAGAGTTCAAAAGTCTGTTCTGTATTTCTGTGTCTCTTTTTCTGTTTTGCATATAGGGTTATCGTTACCATCTTTCTAAATTCCATATATATGTGTTAGTATGCTGTAATGTTCTTTATCTTTCTGGCTTACTTCACTCTGTATAAGGGGCTCCAGTTTCATCCATCTCATTAGGACTGGTTGAATCTGACTTTTTATGGTGAATGGGTACAATATACATGCAGGAAACTAGCCCATGTCATGGACATGCTTTTACACAAACATGTCCTAGAGCATAGCACAAGTGGAGAGAAACCCTCAGTTATTCTCCTCAACCAGGCCAAGCTGGGACAAATTCTTCTTCATTTATTTATTGAAGTCTGTAGTTTACCAAAGTCAAGTCTTAAAGATTTGATGGTTTACAGGCACTGCTAATGAACTGTTATTGTTCTCACATTCCCTAGGAGGACAGCTAGGAGATGTTAAGAGACTGCTCAAGGTGAGGGTATAATAGTAAGTAGCAAATCAAGATCAAGATCATAGATTTTTCTGTTTATTTCTCTGCCACTTCTCTACAATATTGCTTCTCACTGCAGAGAAATTCAGTAACTTGAAAGAATAGTATAACTGCCTCATCCAACAGAGTCCACATACTTAACCTGTCTAGAGATTATCAGGAGGCCAAGTAAAAATTGCAGATGGTTGGATCTAACTTAGCATTTCTTTTTTTCTGATAGACTATACAGATTCTATCTTCCATTAAAGATCAAATACCATGATATCCTTGTTTTTTCCCCTTATGTTAGGAACAACTAACTGTGGATAGTGAATTCCAATGGGACAGGCCAAGTTGAGAGGGTCCAGGATTTGGAACTGATTTCTCCCACTGTTTCTCCCACATGTCCCATTTACAGGCAGGGAAATAAATCCAGTTTGGCAATTGGAATATGGAAGTCAGTGTGTGAATGATTATATAAAAGTAGCTAGACTAGCAGCCTGGAATGGTAGGAATGGGGTGGGAGGAATGTAACAAGGCAATTGTTTCAACTAGGGGAATATCATAGTGACAAGGGGTGTGAGAGCAAGTGATCTTCTGGAAATCTGGAATCCTGGATACTGGAATGGGTATCAGGGAAAAGAGTAGCAGGAAGCAAAGCCCCAGCCCTGGGGTACAAGGTTGAGATATCCTGGATCAAGAGAGCAGCAGAAGACTAAACAATGCAAGAAAGGTTTCTGTCCCAAAGATTTCTGAGTACACTAATAGCCTAGGAACTCAGACACTAAATATGTAGGAAGGCTGGACTACAGAAAGAGTAATGAGATCAAGTCAAAGAATGGTGAATGGAGATGCTTAGAGCCTATTTGCTTAAACTCGACATCCTGAGAAAATGTGGTTACTTAAGTGTGCAGATTGGAGTCAGTATGTAAAGAGGCAGAGAGGTTTCAGGGTCTAGGGAATAGCAAAGGCTTAATACTTGTTTATTGAATAGATAGCAGTACTATTTTTAAGCATCTGACTCAGGTGCTCATGCAGATATGTGTAGCCAGATGAAGAAGGTACTCTAAAGGGTACTTGATTCAAAACAATATGGTTGCACACAAAAATAATAATATAAAATATTTGTTAAGATATGAAATACCAGGGATGATGCTAAAAATATATCATTAAGACTAGGCATAAGGAATAAGTTAACTTTTCACCTGCCTTTGCAAAAAAAAAAAAAAAAAAGAAGTTTGTTTTTATTGCTGTGATGTTGAGTAGAAGACTGTGGAGAGAGAAGAAACTTACCACGTAACAAATATTAAAATGATTAAAAACAATCAAATCTTTAGGCACAGATTTTACTTTCCAATTGAAAGCTCTTTTAAGAGGGAGTCTGGTTATATGTTCTCTCAAAGAGCCACATGTTCAGAAACTGATTCCCTGTATTTATTAATCAAATGGCAACATAGGTGTTTATCTAACATTAACTTGATAGATATTATTTGTTTAATAGCTAGATCACCATGTAGAACTAGTGACTACAAAAACTTGAGTATCAGTGCACAATGACTCCTGAAATATTTAAAAGCATTGTAGTCATGAATTAGGTCAGAAGAAACTGATGATAGTTGGTTTCAGGAGTGTAATTTGAGTGTTAGCCTTGCTGGGTCATTCTTATCCTATTCACTACTCCCTTTTAAGGCTATAGTTAAACTGAACCATAGCTTTTGGACATAGGCATGGATGTAGAGGAAGACTTTCTCTTGTCCATCTAATCTACTGCATAAAATCATGCTAATGGACCCCTGTCTGACGTTACACTGTGGCTACTTCTGTCCTCAGTATTGAGGGATAGGAGATTAGACAACAGAAGGAGGAGGATAATACAGACTTCATAAGACATGTTGTAGTCATATCCCATCTCAGATTTAAGGGCTTTAACATTTTAAAGACTCAGTGGCTTAAAATCAACAACCAACTAAACAGAATCCTTTCCAAATATTGTATTACATTTACCACATTATGCAGCATTATCAATAATTCAGTGCAGTTGGCACTTCTTGTGAAAATGAACTTAGGCCATTTCACAGCATTAACTCTGATGATTTTTTTCATATTTATTTTCTAATCCAATCTTGATTCATCTGTAATGGGCTTCTTAGGTCATCTGTTTAAAACAGCCAGGTTCATCCTGCACTCCCACAGAAACAAATGGCTATTTCTCAAATTGATAGTTTCAAGGAGAGGTCTAATTTCCCAATATGGATTGATTTTTTTGGTGCAGTAAAAAGAGATCTGTGTATTTTTCAAAGCAGCCAGTATCACAGCAGCTGGAAGCTAGTTGGTCTAGATTAAAAACAGATTTCATGTCCTAGAATGTTGAGTACAAATTCTAGCTATCTGACAATTCTACTTTTTTTGAATAGGCAAAAATTTACCAGTTTCTCAGGGATGCAAAAAGAATAAATTAACATAAGATTGTTAAGCATTTTTTGTCAAGCTAGAATATTACAGTAAAATGACTTATTTTCCTTTCTTAATGTCTGATGATGATGGTGGATTCAGTGATTCAGTTTTTTCAGCTAGATGTATTAGTTGATCATTCCAGAGGAAAAATTTCTCTTCTTATTTATTTTCTTCTCCAAGGTCAAAGATGCGGTCACAACAACAGATTGTGAGAAGTTAGTTTCAGATGGCAAGGTTGTATAACATGTGACTCTGTGCCATGTGATCCACTGCATCCAGGTGATGAGACTTGGTGGGCAACTGAGCCAAGGTTGGCAAATCCATGGCATGGGCAACAACCTATGTGATATTGTCCCAAAAATCTGTTCCAAAAAAAGATGAATGGTTATTAGTTGAGCCCATTAGATTTCTGCTCTTAGGACTCTGCACTGCCAAATATGAAAAAAATAAACCAGAGGGCCTCAGGGAGAGAAGGACACAGAAAGTAAAAGAGGTATACAGAGAGTAGCGGAGTCAGTTAAAGAGCATAGATCTGGACTGAATATCCATCGCCTCTTGATACTAGAGCTGCCTTAGATTCTGAATAGCCTTTTGATTCTGACTTCCATGAGTTCTATTCTGATTTCTACCCTTCCTGATATCTGGTTCTTTAGCTTCCCTTGGCTTCTAGGAAGATAATCTGTATGAAAAAAAGTCTTGTTTTCTTATTTCCATAAGTAAATTTGAGTTAGTATTACATAAAATAGTTTGAGTTGCTATCCATTGTTATTGTCCTTATGACAATAACAATAATAAAAGCATAATTAGAGATTTTGTTCAGAGAAATTCTGAAAAGTCTGTTTTAAACTAGGGTCACTTCTGTTCTAACAAGGAAAAAAATGGTGCTCCTAGATTTTAAACCACAGTAGAATACGTCTCTTCCAGTATTCTTGCCTAGAGAATCCTGTGGACAGAGGAGCCTGGTGGGCTGTCCATAAGGTCACATAGTCAGACACAACTGAAGTGACTCATCATGCATGCATACATTGGAGAAGGAAATGGCAACCCACTCCAGTGTTCTTGCCTGGAGCCTGGTGGGCTGCCCTCTATGGGGTCACACAGAGTCAGACACGACTGAAGTGACTTAGCAGCAGCAGCAGCAGCATACATTTCAAAATTAATGTGACAGTGTGGATCACAACAAACTGTGGAAAACTCTTAAAGAGACAGGAGTACCAGACCACCTTACCTGTCTTCTGAGAAACCTGTATGTAGCTCAAGAAGCAACAGTTAGAATCTTACATGGGACAACTGACAGGTTCAAAATCAGGAAAGAAGCACATTAAGGCTGTATATCATCACCCTATTTATTTAACTTCTACATCATGTGAGTGCATCATGGGAAATGCCAGGCTGGATAAATCACAGGCTGGAATCAAGATTGCTGGAAGAAATATCAGGCACCTCAGATATGCAGATGATACCGCTCTAATGGCAGAAAGTGAAGAGGAATTAAAGAGCCTCTTGATGAAAGTGAAACAGGAGAGTGAAAAAGCTGGCTTAAAACTCAACATTCAAAAAGCAAAGATCATGGCATCTCTGGCCCCATCACTTCATGGCAAGTAGAAGAGGAAAAAGTGAAAACAGTGACCAATTTTATTTTCTTGGGTTTCAAAATCACTGCTGAAGGTGACTGTAGCCATGAAATTAAAAGATGCTTTCTCCTTGGAAAGAAAGCTATGACCAACCTAGACAGCATATTAAAAAGCAGAAACATTATTTTGCCAATAAATGTCTGCCCAGTCAAAGCTATGGTTTTTCCAGTAGTCATGTATGGATGTGAAAATTGGAGTATAAAGAAAGCTGAGCACTGAAGAATTGATGCTTTTGAACTGTGGTGTTGGAGAAGATTCTTAAAAAAAGAGTTCCTTGGACTGCAAGGGTATCACACCAGTCAATCCTAAAGGAAATAGGTCCTGAATATTCATTGGAAGTACTGATGCTGAAGCTGAACTCCAATACTTTGGCCACCTGATGTGAAGAACTGACTCATTGGAAAAGATGCTGATGCTGGGAAAGATTGAAGGCAGGAGGAGAAGGGGAAGACAGAGAATCAGATGGTTAGATAGCATCACTGACTCAATAGACATGAATTTGAGCAAACTCCAGGAGATAGTGAAGGACAGAAGATCCTGGCATACTCCAGAGGAGCCTGGAGCAAACTCCAGGAGATAGTGAAGGACAGAGGAGTCTGGCATGCTGCTGTCTTTGCATGGGGTTGCAGAGAGTTGAACTTGACTTGGCGACTGAACAACAACAATGAAGAAACACACAGAGGTTAAACAACTTGTCCAAGACCACATAGCTAGTTTGGTGGCAGAGCAGGGCTTCAACAGGCCTGTTACAGAGGAAGAAAATGGCAGGGGCAGTCAGATTTTACACATCCTGTACCATCTAGGGGTTGAGCCAGGCTTTTCTTATTGCTGCCATAGAAGACAGAGCAAACCTCTCAAGTCTCATTCACCTTGGATGGGTTACATGTCTGTTCCCGAATAGGTCATTGTAACCAGGATGAGAGGCTATGCATACAATTAGTTAATACATATCAGGGTAGGGGCAACCCCACTTAAGCAACAGGACTGAGAAAGGAGGAGGAAAAGGAGGCATTCCCACAAAGCAAAACTTTGGTTGCTATAGCTAGAAGGTGGGTAAATGGAGGTTGGTGGCAAAAATAACTACTGAATACCATGAACAGGAAACAAAGCAGAGGATTTCACTCTTAGAAGGGACATTAGGAGCTGCTGAATAGTAAGGGGAATAAGGGACCACAGGATGGACAAGAGAACAAGTAAGAGCACTGCTTGGGGGCTTCCTGAACTGGCTGGGGCTAGAGCTCTCCCATTGCAATCGGTACCAAGACAGGAAAACTCTGATTTGTCAATATACTATGGCCACATTTTTACCCTTATATTGTTCACTTGGAGGAAACACAAGTTGACTCTGGAGCTGGAATCTGTGCCATGAAAGTTGAAACATCATTTCCCCTGGCTGTCTCTTGAATTAAATGTATTTATTTCACTTGCATGCTTCTTTTTATCCTCACTTAGAGCATAAAGTCAAGAAGTAGGATTTCCATATCTATTCATATCTTTATGTTAGACCTCATGTCTTTACGTTTCAACTTTAAAAAAGCAACTCTTCCACCAGCATGACCTTATCAAGGTTAAATGAGGATGGTATGAGAAAAGACCACTATCTAACTTTCTCCTGAGTTTTGCCCCTCATCTCTCCTCTCTGAGGTTGAGTGTGATCAGTATCAACTCAGCCTCAATTCAGTCATTCTCTTGGATGACAGGTGCTTGAAACCAAGATCTGAGCCTCAAGAGTAAAGGAAATATAGGTAAACACCAAGTTGCTGTAGATCTAATTTTAGCTAATTAGAAATAAAGACTTCAAAGATTATGGAAATACTTCACTGCTATATTTAAACATCGATGGATTATTGCTCTGATAGGTAACTTATCAGGTGGCCATGCTTAAAGTAGACAGGAACTGACTAGCTATTTCCATAATAATCTGGTAATGATAAAGAAAGTATCAAGTTATTGACTAGTAAAATTCAGATCCCTTAGATCTGAATTTTTTAATGGTTTCATTCATTTCCCCTTTGTATACATAATTTATAAAGGTAGCATTGCTAGCTCTTGTTCATCTCTGGATTGTGCAATGTAGAGTCTGACCCTCCGCATCTTTCCTTTTCCCCATATTTTTGCATATGTATTTTTTTCTCTTTAATATGAAGGAAACTACATGGCTAGTACCTCCTCCCTTCATACTGAGAAGCAGAACAACACTGTCATCTGCTTCACTTTATAGATACTAGTGATTTTCCTTTAGAGGGATAACTGTTGATTAAATATTTTCCATGCTCCCTCTACATTTCCTGGTTCTGCAGCTCTTGTTTCCCTGACCTAAAGCAAAAATATTGCTTGGTTAAAACACCATGCTCTATTTCAAGTAAGTCTGCCCCCAAACTTTGGTTATTGAAATATCATTTAAAATACAAACTATCCATATTTGAATATTAATCACATGACCAAAAATGAACCAGGGCACTTTCTCAGTGAATTTATCAATTGACTTTTAATAATAACTTAATAAGTGACTTTTCAAAGAGCTGTTTATAATTGTACTGCTTTTAGAAATATAATCTGTAGGTTGGTTTCTAGTTATGTTGTAATAAACTCCAGTATTCTTGCTTGGAGAATCCCCATGGACAGAGGAACCTGGCCAGCTACAGTCCATAGGACTGCAGAGTTGGACACAACTGAAGCAACTTAGCAAAAAAAAAAAAAAAAAAAACTTATTAAAATATGTACAGATATATAAAAGTGTATTCTTATTACCTGCAACATTTACGTTTTTCAGCTAGAGAAACTATGATCCCTATCAATTGCTATACTGACAATAGGGGTTGGTAGGTATTATTAAAGAAACTATTTTCACACATCACAGCAACACTAATAAACAACAATAGCAACAATAGCACCAACTCTATTGGTCCTACTATCACCTATCAGTAATTCTGTGTCTACTAGCTTTATGAGGTAAGCCTGATAGCTATACTTGTTCCTATCTTAAATGAAGAACATGAAGCTGAGCATATTTCAAGGGCTTGTTCAAGGTCAAAGGACATACCCAAAACAGAAGCAGGGAAAGACACAAGTTTCTTTAACTTTCAAGAATACACATCTAGTTTGTGGGTATTTTGTTACATTTGGCAACATCTTATATATCAAGAAAGTTTGCCTCTCATCAAAGTAAAGTAAATAAACATATTTATACAGAAATACCACTTAACATTTTTTTTACATCAGTCCTGACAATGAAAACTTCTTGGTCAATGCAACTAGCTTTCCCCATCCTCTAAAACTTTGTGATCCTACTTAGTGCTAAAGCACTGGAGAAATTTATATGGACACCAATCAGTATTTTGCATTGCAACATTAATTCAGTTCACATTGTTACTTCAGGTCTGGAGCTCTGCTGTTTATGTGCTATACTCGGGTGCACTGAAGAACTTTTATGACCTGGGAATCTTGGTGTCTATGATCCTGGCTCCTTATATACACCATGCAACCATTCCCCTCTAAAGTCTTGCCACCTTCTGACATTGCTGTCACAGACTATGTATGGACATTGCTCAGAGGATTTGTAGATCTCTCTCCCTTTTCCAACTACGTTTAGTTTTTCAGAAGCACCACCTCTCCTTTCTTCTTGAACTTGACTTCCTGAGCCGCAAAGCACCATTTCCTCTGTTTCTCACCTTGCCAAAGTCTCTAGGGCTGGCATTACAAAATATTAACAATCGGTTTGAGAAGGAGTGGATATGGGGAGGATTTACACATGTTATCCTGCCAAACAAATTACCATAAAAGTTAATCATCATCAGTCCTTTTAGTTATTTGAAAAATTTACAGAGCCACAAAGCTTTTGCTTCCTATTCTGGACTAAAATGTAGGGGCTATTGGGCTAGTGACCTGGCAGGGCTTCCCAGGTGGCATTAGTGGTAAAGAACCTGCCTGCCAACGCAGGAGACTTGAGAGACATAGGTTCAATCCCTGGGTCAGGAAGATCCCCTGGAGAAGGAAATGGCAACCCATTCCAGTATTCTTGCCTAGGAAATCCCAGGGACAGAGGAGCCTGGTGGGCTATAGTCTTTGATATTGCAGAGTTAGACACAACTGAGCACGCACACACACACTAGCCACTGATTTGCACTGGCCATGGAAAGGAGTAGAAGGAATTCATCTATCCTCTAATTCTTGGTCATAAGTGGAAATCACCTGTGACTCTGGGCAGTCTCTTATTTGGAACACTTACGTATTTTATTTTTTCTAACTTTATAAGCTTCAATGTAATATTTTCAAAAGCAGAGGGAAATATACCCACTTGTGTACTTTTTATATGGTCAGCTTATCATTAATATCCACAAATCAAATGGAAGTGCCAATTATCTCTAAAATGAAAGGATGGAACATTCTCCCCAGAAATGAGCAGACCCATTTCTTTTCCTCATATCAGTTTTTCCTACACTAAAAAAGAATGCTTACAATAGACTCACAGATAAGATATTCACTCTCAATTTGGGTAGATTATTTGAACTGTTATAAAAATTCCTTATTTGTTCCATGGAAAAAAATATGGTATTCTTATTCCAGTTTAACTCCTCTATGTACAGATGGCCGGCAACTGTGATCATTCTGGTTCCATGTTCAACACTTACTTCTGAGCACTAAGTGTTGAATCAGAAGTATCGTCTGCTTACAGAATGATTTACCTTGCAAAGTCTTTGGAAATAAAGGAGTGTCTTAGTTTAATCTAGTATTATCAAGCATCATGTAGCATAATATATGAAAGCTTTAGGTCATTACCAGAATTTTGTTTCTAAGTCTCCCATATGCTGTTATACTGTGTGGTTTTGGCTGAGTCTTAATGTACCCTATGATATCACTTCCCTCTTTATAAAACAAAGATCATAGTGATGTATAGTAATACTGTAAACTTAATTTCCTTACTTTAACTGTGTCCTCACTACCCACAAGACCCTTAATAAAAGTGTTTCAATCTTTTAGAAACAGATTAAGGAACTTTGAAAATAATTACATCCAACAAAAGGTAAAGTGCAAGTGTTCTATACTTTTGTGGAAGGTCTGGAGACAGAAATCTATAAAAGATGGATGAATTCACTGGTTTGTGAGATATTACCAGGAAGTTTCTTTCTCATCCCCATGTTCACTCTAGCATTAACCCAGCAATATGGAGAGAATGACTTGAAAAGTAGATACATTTTAGATTAAAGCAGGGGAAAATGAAAAGAAATAAGAAAATAATCGCAATGTAATTGACTTATAATCCTTTCAGATCTATTTTAAACTTCAAAATCCTTTTAAGATCTTGATGAAAGTTCCAGAAAATGGCCAATTAACAACAAAGAACCCTGTATAAATTAAGAGAATATCATACCTATGCTTAGTGATGATGTTTTTAAAGTGCATGTACAGTTGAAATAATAAGATAAAACTCTTCATTAATCCTGTCAAAGCTATGTATTTGGAAACAGGAAAGGGTCCTGGGACCTGATAAGCGTCCACAGGAGTCTTGGTTGAACATGGTCAAAATATATGACCCAATTTACTGGCCGAGACAGGTGATGACTTGTGCTCATTCTTGAAAGTAGTTCCTTTTATATTTGGCTAGGAGTTATCTAATTGTTTTTAAAAGGTGCCTGCAGCTGGGTTCAGGGTAGAGCCAAAGGTTAAAGACTAGCTCAGGGTCACAGAGTATCTTGGGTTTTTGGTTCTCCTGAAAACAGGGTTTCCATTCAGCTACATTGCCCACTGGGCTGTATCAGCTTGTTGTCAGGCTGAGAGGGTCCCTCTGGGCCAAGAGCAATCATCCTGTTTCTGTTTGTGGTTGCATGGAAGATGTTCACATGGCTAATGATCCCTGTTACCCAAACAAAAGCAGGTGAAGCTCAGGTTAATACAACACTGAAGTGCTAAGAGGTTTTTCACAACTCAGGAAACTCTCTTAGCTGAGCTGGTTCTCCTGAAATGTTGAGTCCTGTTTTCCGTGGCATGGCATAGCTGATGTTGTCACTCTGTGGTCAGGAGCAGGAAAGCTAGTGGGGCGGAGAGAGATTAGTGGTCTGAAAATATGTAATTGGTATTGCATGGCAGCAGGGAGTTGACAGCCCTGGGGGACCGCAAACAGGAGAGGACAGACAGCTCAACTGAATTAAAACAAACTGTGATTTTAAAAAAGAGAGAGTAACATATTTCAAGTATTCAAGAATTTGACAAAATGTAGATGAATTCCATATTGTTAAATGAGATAATGTATGTAAGTAAGTTAGTTTAGTGTCAGGATCATAGTTATTAATCAATTAAAAATCTGGCTGTTTTAATTGTTATTAAGCATAGGGAAGTAGGTTAGTATACCTTCATCTTAGAAGCAGTATCATTTCATTGGAACTTCCCCCCATTTGCACTAGAGAATTTTGATACTTGGTTCATATCCTGTACCTGACATTGTGGGTGGAAAAACTCCACTCATGAATTGGAGAGGGCAGGCACACTGCTAGCAGCAGTTACCATCCAACTGAGTGTGGTTAGTTTGTATAATTGAAGCCAAGCAAAGCTAAGGCAGTGCCTGGTGCATGGATCGTTCTGTTAGACTAAATAAAGAACAATGAGGCCATTTTATGGGGTGGGATGGGGGGAGGAAAAAAGTGTTTTAAACAGTAGGGAATGGCTTGAGTTTAGCAACCTCAGGCTATGTATAAATGTTACCAAATATTGAGATGAAGTTGCATAAAATTCTACTCAGTCATCCAGATATTTCCAGAAATCCAATCTTTGACTTCATTGTAGATGAAATCAGGGGAAGATGAGGTTTTCTTTTCTGGCACTGTGAGATACAGTCTCAGTATCTCTCTGGTTGGCTTGTGGCTCTCTCTATTTAAGACTATGTCATGGATTCAGCCCGTATGAGCATAGCTGCTTTCTGGGGTGTGAATCCACTTCTAGGACCCCTCTTTGATCTGTAGAGGACTCTGTTTTGTGCAAAGTTCACAGAGGGATGGAGCCCAGTTTGATATTTGGCTCACTGGAATGAGCCAATTGAGTTTAGTACATTGGTGGTTTCAAGTCAAAGGATTAAAATGTACAAAGCACTGGCATTAACATCCCCCCCACCCCGTACCTCAGATATATCTGAAAGAGATCAACCGTGATCCTTCCAAAGCTTAAAAAGGTTAAATCAATTCAAATCTGTAAAAGTGTCATGTCCTTGAGCATCTGGGAAGTTAAGCAAGATCAGTTCTTTGCACAGGATAAGATGATAGAGAATGAGCAGAGTATCAATAGGTTTAATATGACACTTGACATAAAGTAGATGCTCCAGATATTGGCTGTTGAGTGAATGAATGAGAATATTTCAAATAGAAATGATTTTAACATGAAGATCAAGATTTAATTAAACACAGCTCAACTTCATGTATATTATGTAGCAGAAATGTAAATGGGAAACCATGATCTCAGTAGTCTGAAGGTCATAGATTCAACTCATATGTCATTTATCTTCTTCAAGTTACCTAAACCATAAGAGAAAATTTATAGCCTGCAAGAATGTTATGAAAATTAAATCAGATATTTATAAGGAGCCTTACCTAGTTCATAGGAGGTGCTTAGTAAATATGAGTTCTCTCTCCCCATTTGTTCTTTTAACCCTCTCCTAAGACTGACTTTAGTTCCAGGCATAGATGCTTAGCATGCAAAGGGATAAAAAGAAAATCCCGAGACAAATCTTTTGGAGAGAGTCAATTCTAGTGGTCCCCTTCATATTTATTTTTCATGATGTCGCTAGATGGACTAGACAGCAATGAGCAGCGCACTCAGAGGAGTATTGGCAATCAGTTCAGTTCAGTAGTTCAGCTGTGTCTGACTCTTTGTGATTCCATGGACTACAGCATGCCAGGCTTCCCTGTCCATCACCAACTCCTGAAGCTTGCTCAAACTCATGTCCATTGGTGATGCCATCCAACCTCTGTTCTCCCCTTCTCTTCCTGCCTTCAAACTTTCCCAGCATCAGGATATTTTCCAATGAGTCAGTTCTTTGCATCAGCTGGCCAAAGCACTGGAGCTTCAGCTTCAGCATCAGTCCTTCCAATGAGTATTCATGACTGATTTCCTTTAGGAATGACTGGTTTGATCTTCTTGCAGTCCAAGGGACTCTCAAGACTCTTCTCCAATACCACAGTTCAAAAGCATCACTTCTTCAGCACTCAGCTTTCTTTATAGTCCAGCTCTCACATCCATACATGACTACTGGAAAAATCATAGCTGACTATATGGACCTTTGTCAGCAAAGTGATGTCTCTGCTTTTTATATGCTGTCTAGGTTTGTCATAGCTTTTCTTCCAAGGAGCAAGTGTCTTTTAATTTCATGGCTGCAGTCACCATCTGCAGTGATTTTGGAGCCCAACAAAATAAAGTCTGTCACTATTTCCATTGTTTCCCCATCTATTTGACATGAAGTGATGGAACCAGATTGCCATGATCTTAGTTTTTTGAATGTTGAGGTATGTTTTTTTTTTAAATTTTTTTTCATTGAAGGATAATTGCTTTACAGAATTTTGTTCTTTTTTTGTCACACCTCAACATGAATCAGCCATAGATATACGTATATCCCACCCCTTTTGAACCTCTCTTCCATCTTCTGACCCATCCCACCCCTCTAGATTGATAGAGTCCCTGTTTGAGTTTCCTGAGCCATACAGCAAATTTCCTTTGGCTATCAATTTTACATATGATAGTGTAAGTTTCCATGTTACTGTTTCCATACATCTCACCCTCTCCTCCCCTATCCCCATGTCCATACGTCTGTTCTCTATGTCTATTTCTCCATTGCTGCCCTGAAAATAAATTCTTCAGTACTATTTCTCTAGATTCTGTATATATGCATTAGAATACGGTATTTCTCTTTCTCTTGTGACTCTCTTCACTCTGTATAATAGATTCTAGGTTCATCCACCTCATCAATACTGAATCAAATGTGTTCCTTTTTATGGCCGAGTAATATTCCATTGTGTATATATACCACAATTTCTTTATCCATTCGTCTGTCAATGGACATCTAGGTTGCTTCCATGTTCTAGCTATTGTAAATAGTGCTGCATGAACAATGGGATACATGTGTCTCTTTCAATTTTGGTTTCCTCAGAGTAGATGCCTAGGAGTGGGATTGCTGGGTCATATGGTGGTTTTATACCTAGTTTTTTAAGGAATCTCCTTACCATCTTCCATAGTGGCTGTATCAATTTACATTCCCACCAACAATGTAAAAGTGTTCCCTTTTCTCCACACCCTTTCCAGCATTTATTTTTTGTAGACTTTTTGAAAAGGGCCATTCTGACCGGTGTGAGGTGATATCTCATTGTAGTCTTGATTTGCATTTCTCAAATAATGAGTGATGTTGAGCATCTTTTCACGTATTTGTTAGTCATCTGTATGTCTTCTTTGGAGAAATGTCTGTTTAAGTCATTTCCCCTTTTTGATTGGGTTGTTTGTTTTTCTGGCATTGAGATGTATGTGCTGCTTGTATATTTTGGAAATTAATCCTTTGTCAGTTGTTTCATTTGCTACTATTTTCTCCCATTCTGAGGGGTTGTCTTTTCACCTCACTTATAGTTTCCTTTGCTGTGCAAAAGCTTTTAAGTTTAATCAGGTCCCACTTGTTTACTTTTGTTTTTATTTCCATTACTCTGGGGGGTGGGTCATAGAGGATCTTGCTTTGATTTATGTCATTGAGTGTTCTGCCTATGTTTTCCTCTAAGAGTTTTATAGTTTCTGGTCATACACTTAGGTCTTTAATCCATTTTGAGTTTATCTTTGTGTATGGTGTTAGGAAGTGTTCTAATTTCATTCTTTTATATGTAGCTGTCCAGTTTTCCCAGCGCCATTTAATGAAGGTGCTATCTTTGCCCCATTGTATATTCTTGCCTCTGTTGTCAAAAATAAGATACCCATAGATCCATGGGTATATTTCTGGGCTTTCTGTCTTGTTCCATTGGTCTATATTTCTGTTTTTGTGCCAGTACCCTACTGTCTTGATGACTGTAGCTTCGTGGTATAACCTGAAGTCAGGAAGGTTGATTCCTCCAGCTCCATTCTTCTTTCTCAAGACTGCTTTGGCTATTCAGGTCTTTGTATTTGAATGTTGAGTTTTAAGCCAGCTTTTTCACTCTCCTCTTTCACTTTCATCAAGAGGCTCTCTAGTTCCTCTTTTCTTTTTGTCATAAGGGTGGTGTCACTGCCTATCTGAAATTATTGATATTTCTCCCTGCAATCTTGATTCCAGCTTGTGCTTCATCCATTCTGGCATTTTGCATGATGTACTCTGCATACAAGTTAAATAAGCAAGTGTAAATTGGTAATAATTTTCCAATTTATGGTGATAAGTATACTTTGTAGTGATTTTAGCAAGTTTTTCAAAACTCGGGAAATATCTACATAGTTCTATAAGATCTACTATTGAAGTTGTTTATTTTAAAAAAAAAGTCAAAGGGCAATGGGATCATCCTTATTCCATGGAAGGAAAGCCAGAGAATGAATGCTATGGCTAATCCAAGAAACTATAGTATTTGTAGAATTAGCTAGTCTGTCTAAAAATCCTATAAAGCCATCTTTATTATACTCAAAGGCAAATCAAGGAAATATATTCCAGAGTAAGACTCTTATGTTGTACCAGGACCTACCTGGTAGAGTCAGTATACAGTTAGAGTACTCAGTATCTACTGGAAATTCTAGCTCCTGCTTTTATTATCACATGACCTCAGAACATTGAGCCTCCAGTGTTGAGCTGCTATGTAGTACTGTATATTGAAGAGTCTTGGCACTGTGAAATGAGGGACTTATTTTGAGCACAGGCTTTAATTAGGGAGCATATCTTCAGGACAGCTGGAGCTGAATGGAGCCATCCTTCACCATGGCAGGAGAACACATCCAGAAAATAATAAGCTTACCAAGACAGCCATGCAGGCATTTTAAAGAGAACGTTAGAGGGAAACAAAACTCAAAGCAAATAATGATAAAGATTTTACCTCAAAAAGACTTCAGATAAGTTCTCAGAATGACATCATCCCAGGGTAGATTGTATGGGACAAAAATGAAACATTATGGGACATACAAAAAATCAGCAAACCTAGAAGAATAAGAATCCCAGTTGAGATCAGAATAGACATTATTGTCTTGGCTACTCTTCTAGTCATTCCTTAAATGAGTAATAGTCAAACACTGGATTAAGATAGGGTGTGACAAATTGCATAGTTCCAATGTCAATGGCTAAGTTCAAACATTTTCAAGTTTTCTTGTTGTTTTCATAAAGTTCCAAGTTAAAGACTTTGTAAACAAGGTTGCCTGGGCTTTGTGAATCCAACTTGACTACTGCATTTAAATATTGATACATGGATTTTTCAAAATTATATTAGCATCCCTCATTAGCAGCTTTCAACAAGAATGTTATCAGCTGTTGTATTATAATTATTTTCATGTCTGTGTTTTTCATACACCTTGAGCTTAATGTAGATTGAGAGTGTGTCTTATTCTTGTGAATACACCCACCATCAAAGAAGGGTTATCTGTTCTGTGATGGCCTAGAGGGGTGGGATATGGTGGGGTTTGGAGGGAGGCTCTGGAGGGAGGAGTTATGTATATACATATATCTGATTTGCTTTGTTGTACAGCAGAAATTAACACAACATCATACAGTAATTATATGCCAATTTTTAAAAAAAAGAGGGGCTATCATTGGTATTTCATGAGTTTATTAAATAATGGCATATGTGTGTGTGTGTGTGTGTGTTTTCCTGTATTACCAGAGAAAGAGAGCATTGCCCAAGATACAAAGTGTGTGGTCAAGCTGTATCACTCTAGAGGGGCACCGCTCACCTTGTCATCTATGTGTGTTGTGTTCTATGAAAATATGCAGCAGACAACCTGTGAGTTCATGTATGCAGCCCTGGAGGGGAGCTGGATCCACATGTGTAGCAGATGCTATCATATCGCTCAAATGTCTCAATTTGCTCTGCCAGACTTCTAACTTCCAGATGAGCCCAAGAACTTGTCTTCTTCATCCTCTTACCCCAACTGTGAAAATGGCATGCCAGAAGTACTGAGTTAATACCCACAAACAGCTCCTGACAAATGAATCTGAACCCCAGCTTCCTTGCATCTTGGGTGGGATAATTCTGAAGCATGTGTTTTGTACCGTTTCCCAGAGGTCCCCTATGGGAATAAGCTTCAGTTGCCCACTGTGGTGGCTGGAATACTATATCCTTTATTGATTGCCTTCCACTTCTTGGGTTACCTCCACACTCTTCTTTTGGTAGTCCCTCTACTTGCCAAATAAGTCACTCAAATTTGGATTATTATCCCAGGATCTTCTGGGCAATCTGAAACTAAAACAAGGTGCAGTGTATATCTGCTTAAAATTTTCCAGAATGTGGTTGCAATTCTGATCCCTTTGTAGAGGCCTCTTCCTTGTCTACCGAAGTTGGATTATTGGCCCTGAACAGCTGCCAAGGTACAATGGACGTTCCTGCAACAGGTAGTCTTCTACTGCCATAAGTTGAATAAACAATTTAAAAATCCCAATTAAAGGACTGTAACAAGTCACAAAGTGCTCAAATGAATGTTGCTTCTGTTTCTACCCAATATTACAGGTTCTTTAAAGCAACTCTAGTCACAGCCTTATTCTCTTTTCAGAGTACATGGAAATGAAACGTGAAAACCACAGTTTTTTTTATTAGCCATATAGGGAGCTAAATAGCAGAAAAATTGAAACTTAGAAGAGGTTGCACAGAAACTCAGAGGCTGTGACGCAGCAGTCAAAAATACATTAGGGGCAGCATTACAAAGAACAAGATGGCGAAGGTGTAGGTGGACATGGAGTACATCTCTCTCCACAGACACAAGAGGAATACACCTTCAGACACAGAAGTGCATGCAGAACACCAGCTGAGAGCATACAGGAGGACCTGACCAGTGGAAAAGGATATATAGAACCACAGAAAAGGTGGGACGAAGGAACTAGGGGGGAAAAACAGGAGTATTAGTAATTCTGGACCTACCTTCTGCGGGTGGGGGAACTGAAGCAGGGGTCCGATGCCCACAGCGGGTCAACTGTCTGAGTCAGAGGAGACACATTTAAGACTGAGAGTGAAACGGCTGATCTGTGACAGCCTAAATGGAATGAGAATCAGACAGTCCTTTCCACAGCCATATATACACTGAGAAGGAACCGTGGTCTCCTGGAAGGGTCAGTGGCTGGGAGCTAGAGTTTAGGGATTGTGGAGCAATTCCAGTGTGAGCGCTGCTGTTGACTGCGGAGAGTCGGATCAAGGGGATGTGAGGGAGGAGACTGTGGTGGGAAATGCCTGTGGAGGAAAGCCAGGCAGTCATGGAAGCAAGGCAATACTGAGTCACACGTAGGGGGTGGAGCCATCACCATAGCCTCTCTCTCTCCACATGCCAGCATCCGCAGCTGACAATAGAGAGGCCGTCCCATCAAACGCCTAACGCACTGAACTACAGAGCAGGGCCCCACCCAGAGTGCCCCTTTAAGTCCCTGATGGGCCGATCTACAGAGTAGGACCCCAGTCAGGGGGGGCCCTCTATGTGTCTGATGCGCAGAACAACAGAGAAGGACCCCAGGCAAGGCACCCCTCTAAGTGCCTGAATGGGTGGAGCTACAGAGAAAGACTGGCCAAAGAGGCCTTCTGATCGCCAGCTACAGAAGGCTCAAAAAAAGACCCTTACAGGGCTAAAACTCCTGCTGCGGAGGCAGTTTGTGTCCCTGAACACTTGGCACCGCCAGGGTCCCTGCAAGCCAAGCAGCTGCACCACCTTCACATTCAACTCTCACTGAGGTAGTGATGCCACAGGCCAAAAAAAAAAAGAGTCCTGTCTGACTCTTTGTGACCCTGTAGACTGTGGCCTGCCAGACTTCTCTGTCAGAGAGGGGGTTCTCCAGGCAAGAATACTGGAGCATATTGTCCAATACTGGTTGCCATACCCTTCTAGAGCACGATATTTCCTGCTGCCCTAGCCGCCAACCCCCCTGAGGACCTGGTGCTGCCAGAACCCCTGTGACCCAAACAGCTTTACCACTTCCACACCTGGCCCTCACAGGGGCAAACCCAAGCCTTCCAGGGCAGCTTCAGGAGCAAACCCCAGAGGACAATGCACATATAGAGGTGGAAATAAAACCACAATTGAAACCCAGGCTAAGTAAGAAGACCCAAAATCTTCCCACCAGCTGCACAAGCTGCACATTAAATCCACACAATCAACTAAGCAGACTCTGTGTCTATGGAATATATAAAAGGCCATTAAGAGCTCCCATAAAAGAAGACGCACTAGTTCTGATAGCTGTGACATTGGAGGCAACAACACGCAGGAGTAGAACCAGATTAGAATCTGACCGGCCCCCACAGCAGATCCAGAGATCAGTACAGTGTTAGAGGGCATCCTAGGGAGGTAAGGTGGACTGTGATTCCCAGCTTGGGAAAGGACTCTGATAGCAGTGACTAAAGAAAAACATTTATTATTCTCATTTTTTGACTTGTTCTGTAGATTCTTTTGGATTTTTTCCCTTTTTTCTCTTCTCTCCACCCCCCCCCCCCGTTGTAGTTTATTTTATTGGCACTAAGAAATCCAATTAAGCTTTTGAGCTTTTTAAATTTTTTATTTTTCTTTTCCCTCAGTCACATTTTTTATTGTTGTCATCAACCTCTTCTACATTGGGCTTTTGCTGTTCTGTGGAGTTTCCCTCCTCTCTTTTTTTCTTTTTTCTTTTCCTTTTTATTTTAATTTTTAAACCTATTATAATTTTTTCTACATTTATTCCTTTGTTTGCTTTTCCTACTGTTCTTTTCCCCTTACAGTTAATCTTTAATGTATATAAATCTTCTTTATCTACCTCTATTTAAATTTGCATATCTATTCTTTCTTTCTTTTCTTCCCCTCAACATATTTGTTAGTTTTATTTTCATTGCTTTATTCCCCAATTGGCATCTTGCTTTAGTTTTGTTTTCCAGTTTGTGCTTTAATTAGTTTTGTTCTGGTAGATATAGTTTTTGGTTTCCTTTGTTGCCCGGGTCAATCTATTGTACAGATTGAAAAAATAAAAACCATATGACCATCTCAGTAGATGCAGAAAAAGCCTTTGACAAAATTCAGCACCTATTTATGATTAAAACTCTTCAAAAAATGGGCATAGAAGGAACCTATCTCAACATAGTAAAGGCCACTTATGATAAGCCTACAGGAAGCATTATTCTCAATGGTGAAAAACTGAAAGCATTCCCGCTAAGATCAGGAACAAGACAAGGGTGTCCACTTTCACCACTATTATTCAATGTAGTTCTGGAAGTCCTAGCTACTGCAATCAGAGAAGAAAAAGAAAGAAAAGGACTCCAGATCAGAAAAGAAGAAATACAGCTCTCACTGTTTGCAGATGACATGATACTGTACATAGAAAACCCTAAAGATAGCATCAGAAAATTACTAGAGCTAATCAGTGAAAATAGCAAAGTTGCAGGATACAAAATCAATACACAGAAATCACTTGCATTTCCGTATACTAACAATGAAAAATCAGAAAGATCAACAGAGAAATCCATCACATTCACCACTGCAACAAAAAGAATTAAGTATCTAGGAATAAACTTACCTAAGGAGACAAAAGAACTGTACAAAGAAAATTATAAGACACTAATGAAAGAAATCAAAGATGACATAAACAGATGGAGAGATATTCCATGTTCCTGGGTAGGAAGAATCAATATCATGAAAATGACTATGCTACCAAATGCAATCTGCAGATTCAGTGTAATCCCTATCAAATTACCAATGGCATTTTCCACAGAACTAGAACAAAAAATTTCACAATTCATATGGAAACACAAAAGACCCCAAATAACCAAGCAGTCTTGAGAAAGAAGAATGGAGCTGGAGGAATCAACCTTCCTGACTTCAGGTTATACCACGAAGCTACAGTCATCAAGACAGTAGGGTACTGGCACAAAAACAGAAATATAGACCAATGGAACAAGACAGAAAGCCCAGAAATATACCCATGGATCTATGGGTATCTTATTTTTGACAACAGAGGCAAGAATATACAATGGGGCAAAGATAGCACCTTCATTAAATGGCGCTGGGAAAACTGGACAGCTACATATAAAAGAATGAAATTAGAACACTTCCTAACACCATACACAAAGATAAACTCAAAATGGATTAAAGACCTAAGTGTATGACCAGAAACTATAAAACTCTTAGAGGAAAACATAGGCAGAACACTCAATGACATAAATCAAAGCAAGATCCTCTATGACCCACCCCCCAGAGTAATGGAAATAAAAACAAAAGTAAACAAGTGGGACCTGATTAAACTTAAAAGCTTTTGCACAGCAAAGGAAACTGTAAGTGAGGTGAAAAGACAACCCCTCAGAATGGGAGAAAATAGTAGCAAATGAAACAACTGACAAAGGATTAATTTCCAAAATATACAAGCAGCACATACATCTCAATGCCAGAAAAACAAACAACCCAATCAAAAAGGGGAAATGACTTAAACAGACATTTCTCCAAAGAAGACATACAGATGACTAACAAATACGTGAAAAGATGCTCAACATCACTCATTATTTGAGAAATGCAAATCAAGACTACAATGAGATATCACCTCACACCGGTCAGAATGGCCCTTTTCAAAAAGTCTACAAAAAATAAATGCTGGAAAGGGTGTGGAGAAAAGGGAACACTTTTACATTGTTGGTGGGAATGTAAATTGATACAGCCACTATGGAAGATGGTAAGGAGATTCCTTAAAAAACTAGGTATAAAACCACCATATGACCCAGCAATCCCACTCCTAGGCATCTACTCTGAGGAAACCAAAATTGAAAGAGACACATGTATCCCATTGTTCATGCAGCACTATTTACAATAGCTAGAACATGGAAGCAACCTAGATGTCCATTGACAGACGAATGGATAAAGAAATTGTGGTATATATACACAATGGAATATTACTCGGCCATAAAAAGGAACACATTTGATTCAGTATTGATGAGGTGGATGAACCTAGAATCTATTATACAGGGTTAAGTGAGTCAGAAAGAGAAAGAGAAATACTGTATTCTAATGCATATATACAGAATCTAGAGAAATAGTACTGAAGAATTTATTTTCAGGGCAGCAATGGAGAAACAGACATAGAGAATAGATTTATGGACATGGGGAGAGGGGAGGGGAGGGTGAGATATATGAATGAGTAACATGGAAATTTTCATTACGATATGTAAAATAGCCAACGGGAATTTGCTGTATGGCTCAGGAAACCCAAACAGGGGCTCTGTATCAACCTAGAGGGGTGGGATGGGTCGTGATATGGGTGGAAGTTTCAAAAGGGAGGAGATATGTGTATACCTGTGGCTGATTCATGTTGAGGTGTGACAGAAAACAACAAAATTAAGTAAAGCAATTTTCTGTCAATAAAAAATAAATTAATTAAAAATAAATAAATAAAAACATTAGGAAATGATGAATATGCCTAGGTCTTTGCCTCATTACCTAGGAGAATGCTATCCACAGTTGTTAAGATACTCATTCCAGAAAATGTCACTAATTTGGAAATGGGTGGGAACATGTGATATTGAATATAGTTTAATATGGGGAGTTATGACAATTAGGTAACATTATCCATATTGGTTGTACTATGGTAGCAAAATACTTTGAAAGAAGGAATTAAAAGAAAAAATAGGCAGAAAAAATTATTAACTGACTGTTTTAAAAAGAGATACAAATTGTAAAGGACTCATGTGAAGGGTAGAGGAATAGTGAATGTGAAATACTAAAGGGGAGGATATTCAAAGGGAGAATTACCATTGAGAGGTAAAAGATATCAGAATTGGATAGCAGAAATGGAATGTGGGAGGTCAGTAAATGAGGAGAACATGTACAGGATACCAAAACCCTTTGAAGGAGTACTTTTGGGGACTCTAAATCACTTCATGTCACTACTTCAGACAAAACCCTCAGAATAAAAGCCAGAATCCTTCAATGGACTTTTCCGTGGTCTTTCCCCTGACTTCTCTACCCTTATCTCCTCTGATGCTTCTTCTTGTTCACTCGTTTCTAGATATTCTGACCTCTCTTCAGGGCCTTAAATGTGGCAGGCCCAGCCTATCCTATCCTAGTGCCTTTGTGTAGGCTACTCCCTTTATCCATGGGGATATACACGTGACTCACCCCCTCTTCTCCTTCAAGTCTTTGCTCAAATGTTACCTTCCCAATGAGGCCTACCATGATTTTTCTATTTAAAATTCCAATCCTTCCACCGACCACCTCGCTATATATTTTTGCAAATAGTATTTTTCACCTTCTAACAAAATGCGCAGTGCATACTATGCTTATCTTTTATTTAATTCCCCTTCTCCTCTGAATAAGAATGGTGTAAACACCTCGAGGGCTGGAATTTTGTCTAATTTTTTTTCTTGATATATCTCAATCATCCAAAACAAGGCCTGACTCATAATAGGTAGCCAGTGAACATTTATGGGATGAATGAATGATGGCATTGCTTGCTTGCTAACCTCATCAGTTGGCACGAAATAGTTGCTGAATATCTGAATTAAAGAATCAATGAAACTTCATGGGCTTGACTAGAAAAATCTTACAGGTGTTGAGATAAAATTTCAAGTTAACAAGAAAATGTAAATCAAAACTTTGTTCAAAGGCCAACTAGTTATTCCTTCCAGCTACTGGGCTTCCCAGGTGGTACTAGCGGTAAAGAACCCTCTTGCCAAATGCAGGAGACACAAGAGATGCCACTTTGATCCCTGGGTCAGGAAGATGCCCTGGAGGAGGAAGTGGCACCCCACTCCAATGTTCTTGCCTGGAGAATCACATGGACAGAGGAGATTGGCAGGCTACAGTCCATAGCGTTGCAAAGAGTCAGACACGACTGAAGCGACTTAGCATGCACGCATGCTAGGATGATGCAGCCTGGAGGGAAGGGAATTCAATCTAATTTATCTTCTTTCCATCTCAGTGATTCCAAAAATAGACACTCAAATCTTTATTTTCATAAAATTTTAAATACTCATATACAGTTTGTAAATACTGACCATGAACATAAAAATTTTAATCTTCCAAAATAAAAGGTTTTAAAATAAGGAAAATTAACATGTAAAATGCATTATGTATATCAGTAAGCTAGAAGTGCTATTCTAAATAGCACTTCTAAAATATTCTAAAATATTTGGAAATATAATAGCTTAAATTTAATGTGAAAAAATTGATTTTTGGCTGAAGTCAGTTTCAAAACAACCTTGGTATTTTAACCTTTTTCAAAACAAATGAATCATGTGCAATCTGACCAGATGAATTTTTTCCAGAAATGGCTCAATCTATAGCCATGTTTCCACCATTACCTCTGGCAAGAGGGGATATTGACACATAATGACAGTTACTTTGACTTTGTATTTTTGCCACAAAATTCATCTTTCTCTGTTGACCAGCATTTTATTTTCACTTGGCCATGCTGCCAAATGTGGCTAATTGGCTTTGGAGCCATGGGATTGGATCAGCCTAGGTCTTCTTAGGACTTTCCTATTTAATAAGACTCAAGTTTAAGGATACATTCATATAGATGAGTTGTGACAAGCTACAGTGATCCAAGTTTTGACATTTTATTTTTATTCTTTCTATCACCAGCTTGCAGTGGCACCAGAAATTCACCAAAGCCTTGAAAGAGATCATAGTAGAAAGTACTTTGACCATGGTTACATGTATGTAGTTTTCAATAAGGAGGTCAGTTTTCATGCTACCTTTCTCCTGGAGAAGATGTTCCCTAACAGCCATGTCTCTTTAACTAAAAACAAAGCATTGGACTGGGCATCAATCCTCTACATTTTTCAAAGAAAGGCTGTATCTTAATCACACAGTAGAAATTCTTCTAGGATATTAAGTGAAGAGTACACAGATGACAAAAAGAATAGATTTCAGTATAAAAATATATTGTTGTTGTTCAGTTGCTCAGTCTTGTCCAACTTTTTGCAACCCCATGGACTGCAGCACGCCAGGATTCCCTGTCCTTTGTGATCTCTCGGACTTTGCTCAAACTCACAATTTTGGCTTTTAAGTAACTTAGTTTTATATTCAGTTCAGTTCAGCTCAGTTCAGTCACTCAGTAGTGTCCGATTCTGCAGCCTCATGAATCGCAGCATGCCAGGCCTCCCCGTCCATCACTAACTCTCGGAGTTTATGTAAACTCATGTCCATGGAGTCGGTGATGCCATCCAGCCATCTCATCCTGTGTCGTCCCCTTCTCCTCCTGCCCCCAATCCCTCCCAGCATCACGGTCTTTTCCAATGAGTCAGCTCTTTGCATGAGGTGGCCAAAGTATTGTAGTTTCAGCTGCAGCATCAGCCCTTCCAGTGAACACCCAGGACTGATCTCCTTTAGGATGGACTGATTGGATCTCCTTGCAGTCCAAGGGACTCTCAAGAGTCTTCTCCTACACCACAGTTCAAAAGAATCAATTCTTTGGTGCTCAGCGTACTTCATAGTTCAATTCACATCCATACATGACCACTAGGAAAACCATAGCCTTGATTAGACGGACTTTTGTTGGCAAAGTAATGTCTCTGCTTTTTAATATGCTATCTAGGTTGGTAATAACTTTCCTTCCAAAGAGTAAGCATCTTTTAATTCCTGGCTGCAATCACCATCTGCAGTGATTTTGGAGCCCAAAAAAGTAAAGTCTGACACTGTTTCTACTGTTTCCACATCTATTTCCCATAAAGTGATGGGACCAGATGCCATGATCTTAGTTTTCTGAATGTTGAGCTTTAAGCCAACTTTTTCACTCTCCTCTTTCACCTTCATCAAGAGGCTTTTTAGTTCCTCTTCACTTTCTGCCATAAGGGTGGTGTCATCTGCATATCTGAGGTTATTGATATTTCTCCCGGCAATCTTGATTCCAGCTTGTGCTTCTTCCAGCCTAGCCTTTCTCATGATGTACTCTGCATATAAGTTAAATAAGCAGGATGACAATATACAGCCTTGACGTACTCTTTTTCCAGTTTGGAACCAGTTTGTTGTTCCATGTCCAGTTCTAACTGTTGCTTCCTCCTGCATACAAGTTTCTCAAGAGGCAGGTCAGGTGGTCTGGTATTCCCATCTCTTGAAGAATTTTCCACAGTTTATTGTGATCCACACAGTCAAAGGTTTTGGCATAGTCAATAAAGCAGAAATAGATGTTTTTCTGGAACTCTTGCTTTTCCGATGATCCAGTGGATGTTGGCAATTTGATCTCTGGTTCCTCTGCCTTTTCTAAAACCAGTTGAACATCTGGAAGTTCACGGTTCATGTATTGCTGAAGTCTGGCTTGGAGAATTTTGAGCATTACTTTGCTAGCATGTGAGATGAGTGCAATTGTGCGGTAGTTTGAGCATTCTTTGGGATTGCCTTTCTTTGGGATTGGAATGAGAACTGACCTTTTCCAGTCCTGTGGCCACTGCTGAGTTTTCCAAATTTGCTGGCATATTGCGTGCAGTACTTTCACAGCATCATCTTTTAGGATTTGAAATAGCTCAGCTGGAATTCCATCACCTCCGCTAGCTTTGTTCATAGTGATGCTTCCTAAGGCCCACTTGACTTCACATTCTAGGATGTCTGGCTTTAGGTGAATGATCACACCATCGTGATTATCTGGGTCGTGAAGATCTTTCTTGTACAGTTCTTCTGTGTATTCTTGCAATCTCTTCTTAATATCTTCTGCTTCTGTTAGGTCGATACCATTTCTGTCCTTTATCGAACCCATCTTTGCATGAAATGTTCCCTTGGTATCTCTAATTTTCTTGAAGAGATCTCTAGTCTTTCCCATTCTGTTGTTTTCCTCTATTTCTTTGCATTGATCACTGAGGAAGGCTTTCTTATCTCTCCTTGCTATTCTTTGGAATTCTGCATTAAAATGGGAATACCTTTCCTTTTCTCCTTTGCTTTTCATTTCTCTTCTTTTCTTAGCTATTTGAAAGGTCTCCTGAGACAACCATTTTGCCTTTTTGCATTTCTTTTCCGTGGGGATGGTCTTGATCCCTGTCTCCCCTACAATGTCACAAACCTCCGTCCATAGTTCCTCAATTAAAACATCAGGGAAATGTCATTCTATGCTGCTGTTTCTGTTATTGTTGTTGATGATGATGAATATCATTCCTATTCTTGTTAGATTCTCTTAAAAGAAAACCACTGTTATTGTTAGCTCTTTCTATATTCCATGTAAGCCAATCTATGGGATACTCCAAACAAAAGAGGACACACCCTCTCGTGGAGAAATGGAAGGCTGTATTCAAAGAAATGTGTTCTTAAGCCCAATGATAAATTGCGAAGGGGCTGGGACAAGACAAGGAGTAAGGGTGATAAAATATTCAAACATTTTGCCACTAATTGCAAAAACAAATGATGGAGACCATGAATGCAAAAGACATTTTAAGGCAGTAAAAACTTGTTTAAAAAGTAAAAAGTGATAGGGTCTGCATAAGTTAAATTCCCTAGCAGGTCATGGCACTAGAGCAATATTTTCTGTGCAACTGAAGAAGGTGATTTAGACAAGGGCTTTCTAACAAATGTTTAAGATTTCTTTTTAAAGTAAACATATTTTAGAATTTCTATTTGCAATGTTTTAAAACTAATTCAGTACAGTTTAACTCTTCGCCTTAAACCTATATTTCCTATAGCACCTTGAGCGTGCCAGTCATTGTTTTGTCAATCACAATTCTTTTAGGAATACAACCCCTAAGTTTAGAGAGATATTTCTGTAAAATTTATAGGAAGAAAAGAAATATTCAGAAATGTAAACAATGCTTATCTGTAAGTGGAGAGATCATAAAAGATCATTCTGCTGCTGCTAAGTCGCTTCAATCGTGTCCCACTCTATGCGACCCCATAGACGGCAGCCCACCAGGCTCCCCCGCCTCTAGGATTCTCCAGGCAAGAACACTGGAGTGGGTTGCCATTTCCCTCTCTAACGCATGAAAGTGAAAAGTGAAAGTGAAGTCGCTCAGTCGTGTCTGACTCTTAGCGACCCCATGGACTGCAGCCCACCAGGCTCCTCCATCCATGGGATTTTCCAGGCAAGAATACTGGAGTGGGGTGCCATTGCCTTCTCCCATAAAAGATCATAAGAGGAGTTTATTTTTGCGTTCCTTTCTGTATGTACCAATTTTTTAAAATGTGTACTTACTATTTTCGAAAATAGAAAAAGTACTGCTTATAAAGAACTACAATGTTCTGGGAGACCAAGAGAAAGGATCACTTGGTGGTTAGTTGATTGAATGCTAACACTGTGGCTGGCTTAGTACTTAAACCCATTTATGTGTTCATATGTTGAAAGTCTTTGCTCATACTTGCTGTTAGTTTGTTTCAGGAATTTTTGTTGTCATTTGGTCAGAGGGCATATACCTGGACTAGAATTGATCAGAAATAATTCCACTTGGTATATAAGAAAAGGCAAACAGCTGAAATAACTAAAATGGTTTAGATTCTCTCACACATGCTGATTTCTTAGAGAAAGAGAGAGGGTAATGGAATGGTAGGATTTGGACTTGCATAAGCCAGGTGACTCATCATTAACCCTTTGTAGACATAAGCTCCCCAAATCTTCCCTCTAATATACTCTTACTGCATTCATTCCCACCTCAATAAATGGCATCCATTCATTCAGAAATCTAGAAGTCATTCTTGAAAACTTCTTCCTCATTCCTTACAACAAAGTCATCATCAGCCAACTGAAGAGTAAACAAAAAGTGATATATTTATATAATGAAATATTATTCAGCCAAAAAAGGAATAAAGTAATGATACATATTATAACATGGATGAACCTTGCAAGCATTATGCTAAGTAAAAGAAACTGGACACAAAAGACCACATATTGTAAGATTCTCTGTATAAGGAAATATCCAGAATAGGCAAAACTATAATGATAAAAAGCAAATAATTGGTTGTCATGAGCTGAGTGGAGGAAAGGAAAGAAGCGTACATTAGTTTGCTAGGCCTGCATAACAAAGTATCACAGACTGGGTGGCTTAAACAACAGAATGTATTTTCTCACAACTCTTGAAACTAGGCCTCTGAGATCAAGGTATTAGCAGTGTTGATTTCTTCTGAGTCCTATGTCCTTGGCTTGAACATGGATGTTTTTTCCCTGCTGTCTTCATATGATCTCTCCTCTGCAAGTGTATGTCCTAATCTATTCTTCTTAGAAGGACACTGGCCATATTGAAGTATGGCCTAACATATGACCTCATTTTACCTTAATTTCCTCTTTAAAGATTCTGTCTCCAGATATAATCATCTTCTGAGGTACTCAGAGATGGGGCATCTACATAGGAATTTGGGGAGAGCATAATTCAGCTCATAACAAGGAACAACTGCTTAGTGGGTATGACTCTTTCTTTTAGAATAATGAAAATGTTCTGGAACTTGATGACGGTAATGGTTGCAAACATTGTGAATATACTAAATGCAGCTTCCCTGGTGGCTCAGACGGTAACCATCTGCCTGCAATGGTTTACTTAGTATGGCAGGAGACCATACTAAGTGCTACAGAACTATACACTTAAAATGGTAAACTTTATGTTGGGTGTATCTTACCACAGCAAAAAATCACCATCTAGTCATACTGATTTTATCTCGTAAAATGCCTTGAATCAGTGTACAATTGTCATCCTAATTCTACTATTCTAGCCCAAGAGTGAAAGTGAAAGTCACTTAGTCATGTCTGACTCTTTGTGACCCCATTGACTGTAGCCTGCCAGGCTCCTCTATCCATTGGATTCTTGAGGCAAGCATACTGGAGTGAGTTGCCATTTCCTTCTCCAGGAGATCTTCCTAACCCAGGGATTGAAGCTGGGTCTCCTGCAATGCAGGCAGTTTCTTTAGCATCTGAGCTATAGGGAAGTCCCATTGCTCTGCTTCAATTTGTTCTCTGCCTTGAAGCCAGATAGATCTTTACAAATATGGATTAGATTATATCACTCCCCATGTCAAAGCCTTTTAGTGGTTTATCATTTTATTTATAATCAAATCCAAATCTTCTGGTTGTGGCTACAGGCCCATCAAGCTCAGATCTTGGCCTACATCTTAGTTTTCTTTCTCTCCTGCTGCTTAATTTTGTGTAGTCTCACTCTTAATCTTTGAGCAATCCAGAATCATTCTCTTCTCCATGCTTTTGCATATGCTATTCTCCTCAACCCCCACTGCCTTCCCTTCATTCTTTGCCTACCTTTGCATACCTTCACTTTCCATCATTCTCCTCTTAACTTAAGTGTTGTTTCTTCAGAGACACATTCTCTGATTTTTCATCTAAATTATTCTCTTTTACTTTCTTCCAACTTCATAGAACAATTATAATCTACTTATCTGTTTATCATGAATTATTGGTCTATTTTTTCCATCACACTGAAGCCTTGCAAAGGTAGGGACAATGTTTATTTGGTTAACTGATACATTCTTAGCACAGTATAGCATGTAGTACATAGTGGAAATTAAATATTTTTATATAAAATGATATTTGAATAAATACAAATGCAGTAAGACTGAAAGATTTCATAAGCTCTATCCATCCAGAGAGAATGTGATTCGTAATTAAATTTACCTGATTTTCCATAATATCAATGAAAAAGCTCTCATAAACTGAGAGAATCTCACATAAAAAAGTCTCATGGTGCTGTAGTGTGCTTTCAAAAACTTCCAGTAAAGCATACACTAAGGACCAACACCTGCTGAAATGAGGACAGGACTCAATAAAGAAAGAAGTGGACATTTATAAAATGTATAATAGATTTAATCAAGAAAATGAGAACTTTAGATTTTTCTTTGGTAAATATATTGAAGGAAAAAAGAGAAAAGATAAAATAACTTGAAACAAGAAAAAATATAACTAGGAGTATGCAATGTCAAGAAATCGTGATATAATTCTATGAATAAATTTTTGCTCAAAAAAAAAAAAAAAAAATAGGGACTTCCCTGGTGGTCCAGTGGTTAAGAATCTGCCTTCCAGTACAGGGAACACGGGTTTTATCTCTGGTCAGGGAGCTAAGATCCCATATACCTTGGGGCAACTAAGATCGCACCCTACAACTGCTGAGTCCTTGTGCTGCTAGGAAAGATTCCACATGTTGCAACAAAGATCCCATTTATAAGAAAATAATTCAAAATGAATTTATTCAACTTTGAAAGATAAGATAATGACTCCATTAAATAGACTTACCAAAGAATTTTAAATGTTTTCAAAAACTTTAAAATTCATTTCGTTAAGTTGCGTAACCCTGTTACAAAACCAGAAACAAAAGAACAAAAACTGGGAAGAACTATAGATTAATCTCATTTACAGCCATAAGTACGAACATCTCAAGTTACATGTTCACAAATTATAACAAGTAACTTTTTCACAGAATAATAAAATGACTAGGATTTATTCTAGAAGTGTAATAAGTTTCACATGGAGAAATCTGTTTATAAAATTCTACTAGATTAACACATTCAGAGAATATTTTACACCTATCTTATTATAAAAAAAGGTGTTTCCCATGAATCAATACCATTATTAATAAAATCAAACTAGGAATAAATAGGTTCCTCCCTAATTTAATTAAGAAAATTGTCACAAAAACTTAGTAAACATGGTAATGGAGAAACATTAAAACACTTCCTATTTAAGTCCTGACCAAAATAAGAATGCATAATACCATCATAGCTACTAAAACTAAAACTCTACCAATGCAACAAAGCAATAAAGGAAAATAGGAATTTGGAATAACAAACTCAAACTTTTATTATTTGCATATAATGGAATTATTACTAGAATTAGAGGGAAGGTAAAAATAGGTTTATACAATGTCAACATACAAAAATCAATCACCTTACAAATAAATAGATAAAAAAATAGATTTAAGGGATTGGATTCGATAGACAGAGTGCCTGAAGAACTATGGATGGAGGTCTATGACATTATACAGGAGGCAGTGAGCAAAACCATCCCCAAGAAAAAGAAATCCAAAAAGGCAAAATGGTTATCTGAGAAGGCCTTACAAATAGCTGAGAAAAGAAGTGAAAGGCAAAGGAGAAAAGGAAAATACCCATCTGAGTGCAAAGTCCCCAAGAATAGCAAGGAGACATAAGAAAGGCTACCTCGGTGATCAATGCAAAGAAACAGAGGAAAACAATAGAATGGGAAAGACTAGAGATCTCAAGAAAATTAGTGATCTAAGGGAACATCTCATGCAAAGATGGTCACTACAAAGGACAGAAACGGTATGAACATAACAGAAGCAGAAGATATTAAGAGGTGGTGAAAATACACAGAAGTATACAAGTATACAAAAAAAGATCTTCATGACCCAGATAACCACGATTGTGTGATCACTCACCTAGAGCCAGACATCGTGGAATGCAAGGTCAGGAGGGCCTTGGGAAGCATTGCTGTGAACAAAGCTAGTGGAGGTGATGGAATTCCAGTTGAGCTATTTCAAATCCTAAAAGATGACGCTGTTGAAGTGCTGCATTCAATATGCCAGCAAATCTGGAAAACTCAGAAGTGGCCACAAGACTGGAAAAGGTCAGTTTTCATTTCGATTCCAAAGAAAGGCAATTCCAAAGAAAGGCAATGCCAAAGAATGTTCAAACTACTGCACAATTGCACTCATTTCACACACTAGCAAAGTAATGCTCAAAATTCTCCAAGCCAGGCTTCAACAGTATGTGAACCAAGAACTTCCATATGTTCAAGTTGGATTTAGAAAAGGCAGAGGAACCAGAGATCAAATTGCCAACGTACATTGGATCATAGAAAAAGCAACAATGTTCCAGAAAAACATCTACTTCTGCTTCATTGATATTCCAAAGCCTTTGGTGCATGGATCACAACAAACTGGAAAATTCCTCAAGAGATAGGAATACCAGACCACCTTACCTGCCTCCTGAGAAATCTGTATGCAGGTCAAGAAACAACAGTTAGAACTGGACATGGAACAACAGATTGGTTCCAAATTGGAAAAGGAGTACATCAAGGCTATATATTGTCACCCTGCTTATTTAACTTATATGCAGAGTACATCATGAAAAATGCTGGGCTAGATGAAGCACAGCTGGAATCAAGATTGCCGGGAGAAATATCAGTAACCTCAGATATGCAGATGACACCACTCTTCTGACAGAAAGCAAAGAGGAACTAAAGAGCCTCTTGATGAAAGTGAAAGAGGAGAGTGAAAAAGTTGGTTTAAAACTCAACATTCAAAATACTAAGATCATGGCATCTGGTCCCATCACTTCATGGCAAATATATGGGGAAACAATGGAAATAATGACAGATTTCATCTTCTTAGGCTCCAAAATCCCTGCAGATGATGACGGCAGCCAGGAAATTAAAAGGTGCTTGCTCCATGGAAGAAAAGCTATGACCAATCTAGATAGCATATTAAAAATCAGAGATATTATGTTGCCAACAAAGGTCCATCTAGTCAAAGCTATGGTTTTTCCAGTAGTCATGTGTGGATGTGAGAGTTGGACCATAAAGAAAGCTAAGTGCTAAAAAATTGATGCTTTTGAACTGTGGTGTTGGAGAAGACTCTTGAGAGTCCCTTGGACTGCAAGGCGATCAAATCAGTCAATCCCAAAAGAAATGAAACCTGAATGTTCATTGGAAGGACTGATGTTGAAGCTGAAGCTACAATACCTTGTTAACCCAATGTGAAGAGCTGACTCATTAGAGAAGCCCCTGATGCGGGGAGGGATTGGGGGCAGGAGGAGAAGGGGACAACAGAGGATGAGATGGTTGGATGGTATCACTGACTCGATGGACATGATTTAGAGCAAGCTCTGGGAGTTGGTGATGGACAGGGAAGCCTGGCGGGTTGCATTACAAGTGTACGCAGAGTCAGACACAACGGAACAGCTGAATCGATCTGAGGGGATTATTTTGGCATTGTGTAGCTGAGGTGATCTATGAATGACATTAAATCCCAAAATCATTTTTTTAAAGTAGCAATTTTCTAAATAAAAATTAACTATTTCTGCACAATGTATAATGTAGCAGCAAAGTTAAAAGGCAATTAACAGACTGGAAAAAATATTTACTACAAATATGACAGAGAAAGAGAACCATCTAAGAGTTCTTACAGTTCAATAAGAAAAAGCAAATAACCTAAAAATGAAAAGAAACAATAGTTATAACCTGGTAGTTCTTAGAAAAAATAAAAAGGGCCAGCATACATCCGAAAATATGCCTAAATTTACCAGTAGTCAGGAAAATTCAAATTGAAGCATCAATTTTTCCCCATCAGATTAGCAAAACTTTAAAAATCAATGATAGCCATTGCTGACTAATATGCAAACTGGTGTTCTCATGAACTGTTGGTTTGTATATAACCTGGTTCAACATTCTTGAGGTCAACTTGATAATATTTTTTAAACTTATGATTTAAAATACTCTTCAACCAGCAATTATATATTAAAAAATCCATGTTTGATGTCCTTGTCCTCTCCTGCAATAATGCCCTTGCTAGATCCCCACACTTTGTGTGTGAGATAATCTCATAAACCCAGTCCAACTAAGTACTTCCCAAGGTCACAAGTCAGTTTTTCTCCACATGTTCAGTCACAGTTTCTCAAGCATATTCCCAGGTGGCTGGCTTATAAAGGCTGCAAATCTCAGCCCTATTCTGTAACAGACTTGGTAACCTCTCCCCACAACCATCTTCAGTTCAGTTCAATCGCTGAGTCGTGTCCAACTCATTGTGACCCCATGGACTGCAGCACACCAGCTTCCCTGTCCATCACCAACTCCTGAAGCTTGCTCAGATTCATGTCCATCAAGTCTATGATGCCATCCAACCATCTCATCCTCTGTCTTCCCCTTCTCTTCCTGCCTTCAATCTTTCCCAGCATCAGGATCTTCTCCAATGAGTCAGTTCTTTGCATCAGGTGGCCAAAGTATTGGAGTTTCAGCTTCAGCATCAGTCCTTCCAATGAATATTCAGGACTGATTTCCTTTAGGATTGACTGGTTGGATCTCCTTGGAGCCCAAGGGATTCTCAAGAGTCTTCTCCAACATCACAGTTCAAAAGCATCAATTCTTCAGTGCTCAGTCTTCTTTATTATCCAACTCTCATATCCTTACATGACTGCTAGAAAAACCATAGCTTTGACTAGATGGACCTTTGTTGGAAAAGTAATGTCTCTGCTATTTAACATGCTTTCTAGGTTTGTCATAGCTTTCCTTCCAAGGAGCAAACATCTTTTAATTTCATGGCTGTAGTCACCGTCTGAAGTGATTTTGGAGCCCCCCAAAATAAAGTCTCTCACTCTTTTCATTGTTTCTGCATCTATATGCCATGAAGTGATGGGACCTGATGCCATGATCTTAGTTTTTCACTCTCATCTTTCACTTTCATTAACAAGATCTTTAGTTCTTTGCTTTCTACCATAAGGGTGGTGTTATCTGCATATCTGAGGTTATTGATATTTGTCCTGGCAGGCTTGATTCCAGCTTGTGCTTCATTCAGCATGGAATTTCACATGACATACTCTACATAGAAGTTAAATAAGCAGGGTGACAACATACAAACTTGACGCACTTCTTTCCCAATTTGGAACTAGTCTGTTGTTCCATGTCCAGTTCTAACTATTGCTTCTTGACCTGCATACAGATTTCTCAGGAGGCAGATAAGGTGGTCTGGTATTCCCATCTCTTGAGGAATTTTCCACTTTGCTGTGATCCCCACAGTCACAGGCTATGGCATAGTCAATGCAGCAGAAGTAGATGTTTTTCTGGAACATTGTTGCTTTTTCTATGATCCAATGTACGTTGGCAATTTGATCTCTGGTTCCTCTGCCTTTTCTAAATCCAACTTGAACATATGGAATTTCACAGTACACGTACTGTTGAAGCCTGGCTTGGAGAATTTTGAGTATTACTTTGCTAGTGTGTGAGATGAGTGTAATTGTGCAGTAGTTTGAACATTCTTTGGGATTGCCTTTCTTTGAAATTGAAATGAAAACTGACCTTTTCCAGTCTTGTGGCCACTGCTGAGTTTTCCAGATTTGCTGGCATATTGAGTGCAGCACTTTAACAGTATCATCTTTTAGGATTTGAAATAGCTCAACTGGAATTCCATCACCTCCACTAGCTTTGTTCATAGTGATGCTTCCTAAGGCCCACTTGACTTCGCATTCCACGATGTCTAGCTCTAGGTGAGTGATCACACCATCATGGTTATCTGGACCATAAAGATCTTTTTTGTATAGTTCTTCTGTGTATTCTTGCCATCTCTTCTTAATATCTTCTGCTTCTTTTAGGTCCATGCCATTTCTGTCCTTTTTTCATCTTTGTATGAGATGTTCCCTTGGTATCACTAATTTTCTTGAAGAGATCTTTCCCAATCTGTTGTTTTTCTCTATTTCTTTGCATTGATCACTGAGGAAGGCTTTCTTATCCCTCCTTGCTCTTCTTAGGAACTCTAAGTTCTTAGAAATTCTACTGCATTCATATGGGTATATCATTCCTTATCTCCTTTGCCTTTCACTTCTCTTCTTTTCTAGGCTATTTGTAAGGCCTCCTCAGACAACCATTTTGCGTTTTTGGATTTCATTTTCTTAGGGATGGCCTTGATCACTGCCTCCTGTACAATGTCACGAGCCTCTGTCCATAGTTCTTCAGGCACTCTATCAGACCTAATCCTTTGAATCTATTTGTCACTTTCACTGTATAACTGTAAGGGATTTAAGTTATACCTGAGTAGTCTAGTGGTTTTCCCTACTTTCTTCAAGGTAAGTCTGAATTTGGCAATAAGGAGTTCATGATCTGAGCCACAGTCAGCTTACAGTCTTGTTTTTGCTGACTGTATAGAGCTTCTCCATCTTTGGCTGTACAGAATATTATCAATCTGATTTTGGTGTTGACCATCTAGGGATGCCCATGTGTAGAGTCTTCTCTTGTGTTGTTAGAAGAGGGTGTTTGCTAATACCAGTGCTTCTCTTGGCAAAGCTCTGTTAGCCTTTGCCCTGCTTCATTTTGTACTCCAAGGCCAAATTTGCCTGTTACTCCAGGTATCTCTTGACTTCCTACTTTTGCATTCCAGTCCCCTATAATGAAAAGAACATCTTTTGGGGGTGTTAGTTCTAGAAGGTCTTGTGGGTCTTCATAGAACCATTCAACTTCAGCTTCTTCAGCATTGCTGGTTGGGAGATATACTTGGATTACTCTGATATTGAGTGGTTTGCTTTGGAAATGAACAGAGATCATACTGTTGTTTTGGAGACTGCATCCAAGTACTGCATTTCAGACTCTTTTGTTGACTATGAAGGCTACTCCATTTCTTCTAAGGGACTCTTGCCCACAGTAGTAGATATAACGGTCATCTGAGTTAAATTCACACATTCCAGTCCATTTTAGTTTGCTGATTCCTAAAATGTCAATGTTTGACCACTTCCAATGTGCCTTGATTCATGGACCTAACATTCCAGGTTCCTATGCAATACTTTTCTTTACAGCATTGGACTTTACTTCCATCACCAGTCCCATCCACAACTGGGCATTATTTTCGCTTGGCTCCATCTCTTCATTCTTTCTGGAGTTATTTCTCCACTCTTCTCCAGTAGCATGTTGGGCACCTATCATGTTGGGGAGTTCATGCCTTTTCATACTGTTCATTGGGTTCTAAAAGCAAGAATACTGAAGTGATTTGCCATTCCCTTCTCCAGTGGACCACATTTTGTCAGAACTCTCAACCATGACCTGTCCATCTTGGGTGGCTCTACATGGCATGGCTCATAGTTTCATTGAGTTAGACAAGGCTGTGGTCCATGTGTTCAGTTTTGATTAGTTTTCTGTGATTGTGGTTTTCATTCTGTCACCATCTGATTGGTAAGGATAAAAGGCTTCTGGAAACTTCCTGATGGGAGAGACTGACTGTGGGTGAAACTAGGTCTTTTCTGATGGGCGGGGCCATTCTCAGTAAGTCTTTAATCCGGTTTTCTGTTGATGGACAGGTTTGTGTTCCCTCCCTGTTGTTTGACCTGAGACCAAACTATGGTGGAGGTAATGAAGATAATGGTGACCTCCTTCAAAAGGCCCTATGCATGCACTGCTGCACTCAGTGCCCCTGACCCTGAAGCAGGCCACTGCCGACCCACGCCTCTGCGAGGGACTCTTGGACACTCACAGGCAAGTCTGGGTCAGTCTCTTGTGGGGTCACTGCTCCTTTCTCCTGGGTCCTGGTCCACACAAGGTTTGTTTGTACCCTCCAAGAGTCTGTTTCCCCAGTCCTTGTATAATTTCTGTAATCAAGCACCACTGCCCTCCAAAGTCAAATTCCCTGGGGGTTCTCAGTCCCTTTGCCAGATCCCCAGATTGAGAAATCTGTTGTGAGTCCTAGCACTTTCTTAACAGTGTGAGAATTTATTTGGTATAATTGTTCTGCAGCTTGTGGGTTGTCTGCTCACTGGCTCTATGGTGGGGTGACTTTCTCCAAGAGGGCTTATGCCACACCCAGGACTGCTGCACCCAGAGCCCCTGCCCCTGCAGCAGGTAACTACTGAGCCATACTCCCACAGGAGACGCTCAAACACTCAAAGGCAAGTCTGGCTCAGTCTCTGTGGGGTCTCCTGATGCACACAAGGTTTTGTTTGAGCCCTCTGAGCATGTCTGGCAGGTATAGGCTTTGATTCTAAACGTAATTTTGCACCTCCTACCATCTTGCTGGGGCTTCTCCTTTGCCCTTGGACATGGGGTATATTTTTGGTGGGATCCAACTTTTCCTGCCAATGATTGTTGAGAAGCAAGTTGTCATTTTGGAGTTCTTTCAGGAGAAGAGCGCATGTCCTTCTACTCCACCATTTTGAAGAAAAAGGGGCTTCCCTTGTGGCTCAGCTGGTAAAGAATACACCTGCTATGTGGAGACCTGGATTTGATCCCTGGGTTGGGAAGATGCCCTGGAGAAGGGAAAGGCTACCCACTCCAGTATTCTGGCCTGGAGAACTCCATGGACTGTGCAACAGAGTCCAGGTCACAAAGAGTCAAACACGACTGAGAGGCATTCACTTTCACAACCATCTTGGCAAAAGGCAAGTAACTCAATTGCCTTCTGTGTTCCAGAAAGTTAGAGAAATGTGTAAAGCAGGGAGACTAATAGTACATATGTGAGTGGTAGGCTTTTGAGACAACTGCAGAGCATGTGCCCTGGCTAATGTAATTCATATTTATATGTGAAATATTCTAACTGTTAAACAGTTCACTAAGTTTTATTGGTTCTGTACCTTGAAACAAAGAAAACATAGCTTAGCTCATAAGCAATTTAATGATAAGCCTCTAATCTAGCCTTGGCCACCAGTCCAGTATTATCCACATTTGTGGTTAGTTTCCCATGGTAGCTCCTGGTATCCTAACCTGCCCATGTATCTTCAGTAGGACCATCACAATCCATCAGAGGCTCTAGAAATATTCCTCCAAAAGCAAAGAGTCTGATTATGGTCACTGAAAAGGCCTCCTTGGTTCCACTGTAGATACACACCTCTTCCCCAGTGACAAGTTCTGCATACCAAAGGGATAGAGTGGTGGTGAATACCTTTAGTTAAGCAACTTAAAGATCCTGGCACTCTTCCCTTAGACAAGAGTGCCTGTTTATTTTTCACCACAAAGTCACTGAAGTGATGCTTACCAGAGCAATGAAAATCTGTGCTCTCTCTCTCCCTCCAGAAAGAGATGCGTCTGGTAAATCATACACTGAAAAACTCAAATGACATCTGTCTACTAACCCCCAAACACATGATGACTATTGGAAAAACTATTCATTTAAAGAAATGTGGAAATATATAACAAATATAAAGTGTGTTCTGCTTTCTTATAGAGAAAGAGTTAAGAGACAACCACCTTCAACTTAAAGAAGAAGGTTACTTTATCCACTTGAGAGAGTAGACACTGCTTTCACAGAGTAATGAACCACATTTTTTTCTGCCACACAGAATTCTGATGCTGTCAAGTATGGTATGACAGATGATCCTATTTAAAATTTTATTTTACAAAACAAAATAGATATAGCTCAGTAACTCTGCATCTAATTGACTTAATTGCCTCATTCATCACATGACTTAAGTGAGCTGATGTTTTCTACTCTGCTTCACCCATGTAATTCTTGTAATATAAGAGCTGAGACATGGTGCCAGGCATGAGCGAGAAATCGTCTCTCCTGAGAAAAGATATCATTGGAGTGATGTTGGCTTTGGGTTCCAGTTTATTGAAAAATCAATGTCCATTTGTGCGACCAACACATATGGCTTTCTTCCAGCCTGATGATGGCTTTGGGAGGCTGGCTATCACCTAATGAAGTCAGATCAGCTTACCCAGCACCCGAGTTACAATTGGCAAAGTGACTTTGTCATTAAAACCCAGTTTATCATTCCTGTTGGTGTTTTTCTTCCCATTTCAAACCCTCCTATCCATTTCTCCTGAACCCACAGTATTGTTTTTCTCTCTGTAGATAACAGACCAATGGCTCCAAATTTTAACATTTCAAGGGGATTCAGTATGATGTTTGGTGCTCATAGGATAAACAACTTTCCCACCTGTCTGTGTCTTTCACTAGAGACAGGAAAATACACTTATACATATACAGTCCTACTTAGTCATGACTCAAAATAGACATTTTTATAAGTCAGAGCCAGCCTTGTAATAGGTTCCATTGAAATTTGTCAGTTTAGCTGTCTTGAGTAAATCAACAAGGTTAGTTTTGTCTAATGTGTTGGTATGTTCCAATAAACAGAATCCAGCTGACATTTTATAAAGGCTTTAAAAAATTAATTACCAGTAAAGTAATACCATCTCCCCATTTATTAAATGCAGTGGCAATCTAAATTGCAAATGCTGGTTTTATTCCCCCTGATGTTCTCTTTCTCTGGAGAATACCCCTAGAGTGATAGTCACTGGCAACAGAAGCTCTGGCAAAGCAGTGGTGTTTTTTCTCCCTGAAATCTGCCAAGAGTAACAAATAATTCTGTTAGGAAGTGCTAGCTTAGCCACTAATCATGGTGACGTGGTTCTTACTTGAGTGGATCATGTGAAGACCTCCCTTTGTATTAGTTTGGAAGGTTTTGATTACAGGTAACAGAAACTAACTGGCTAGTGTTAGGAAAAAGGAAAAAAAAAGTATATAAATTTGCAAGGATACCAAGGATGTCACAGAAGCAATGTGAGGATAGGGAACCAGGCATAAAGACTGGGTATGAGTAAAGGCACTTCTGTTCTTTTATGCCAAGAGGGAGGAAGTCAGGGTCTTTTAACTAAGCAGGATGGTCTAGAGCTGCTGCTGCTGCATGTAGGACATCACGGATGCTGCTGTTGCTGCTATGAATGAATCTAAATGGTCACTTTGGTTTTGTGTCCCTCACTACAGTCACTGTCCCATGTTGGAGCCTCTGGTTGATTGAGAGTGGGATATTTGCACCTGTTCTGTCAGACGCCACTCCAAAGAAAAAAGAAAGATCATCGGATGGTACTCCAATGATCTCTGGTTTCTTGCTAGAAAAGGGTGTTGATGGGGAACTGCCCTATATGATAAATGTCCTCTACACTCAGAAGACAAGTACCTGAACTAGAAGACGTAGATGAAACCTGCCAACCTTCCAGCATATACTTAGAACCCCTAGAACTTGGAGTCAAAATAAGATGATAGAAACAGAGTATATGGTCATTTGTGCTTGACATTCCTAAAAAAAAATGAAATCTGAAATAAGAACCTAAAGTTTGCAATGATTACAGCAGGTCTGAACAGGTAAATGTTATAAACTGGAGAAGTAATCCATGGCATGAACATTTCAAGGTCATGGAAATCTTGACCAATGAGGAAATGTAGTCTACTGACAGACATGTAAAAATTCTTACCTAAAGAGACATGTAAATGGTTCCTGTAGGAAACATAGGAAATAGGAAAGAAAAAAAAAAAAAGCAGAGGAATAAGCTGGTTAGGAAGTAGAGTCTCCAATAAAAATCTCAAAGTTAGGATTAAATATAAATTCTCTCCTTCTTGAAACACTCTTGCCTTAGCCAACTTGGGCTCTATAACAAAATGCCATAGATTAATTGGCTTAAACAACAGAAATGTATTTTCCTACAGTTCTGGAAGCTGAAAGTCCAAGATTAAGTTACTGATAGTTTTGATTCCTGATGAGAACACTCTCCCTGGCTTTTAGAGGTTCACCATCTCACTGTCATCATCATCAGATGGTCAGTACCAAAGTCAGATTGATTGTATTCTTTGCAGCCAAAGATGAAGAAGCTCTATACAATCAGTAAAAATTACACCTGGAGCTGACTGTGGCTCAGATCATGATCACCTTACTGCAAAATTCAGGCTGAAATTGAAGAAAGTATGGAAAACCATTAGGCCACTAAGGTATGACCTAAATCATATCTGTTATGATTACATAGTAAAGGTGATGAATAGATTCAAGAGACTAGATCTCTTGACTAGTATATCAAGAGTCTGGTATATCTGGTAGTCTTATAGATTGCCTGAAGAACTGCGGACAGAGGCATGTAACATTGTACAGGAGGTGATGAAAAAAATATCCCAAGGAAAAATAAATGCAAGAGGGCAAAGTGGTTGTCTGAGGAAGCCTTACAAATAGCTAAGAAAAGAAGAGAGGTGAAAGGTAAAGGAGAAGGGAAAGATATACCCAGCTGAATGCAGAGTTCCAGAGAATCTCAAGGAGACTTAAGAAAGCCTTCTTAAGTGAACAATACAAAGAAATGGAGGAAAGCAGTAGAATGGGAAAGACTGGAGATCTCTTCAAGAAAATTGGAGATACCAAAGGAACATTTCATGCAAATACAGGCACAATAAAGGACAGAAATGGCAAGGATCTAACAGAAGCAGAAGAGATTACAAAGAGGGGGCAAGAATACACAAAAGAACTATACAAAAAGGTCTGATGACCCGGATAAAACATGATTGTGTGGTCACTCACCTAGAGCCAGGCATCTTGGAGTGTAAAGTGAAGTGGACCTTAGGAAAGCATTACTATGAACAAAGCTAGTGGAGGTGACAATTCCAGTGGAGCTATTGTGCTGTGCTTAGTCACTCAGTCCTGTCCAGCTCTTTGTGTCTCCATAGACTGTAGCCCTCCAGACTCCTCTCTCCATGGGGATTCTCGAGGCTAGAATACAAAAGTGGATTGCCATGCCTTCCTCCAGGGAATCTGCCCAACCCAGGGATCGAAATCAGGTTTCTCACCTTGCAGGCGGATTCTTTACCAGCTGAGCCACCAGGGAAACCCAAGAAACTGGAGTGGGTAGTATATCCCTTCTCCAGGGGATCTTCCCAACCTGAGAATTGAACCAGGGTCTGCTGCATTGCAGGCAGATTCTTTACCAGCTGAGCTACCAGGGAAGCCCCCAGCGGAGCTATTTCAAATCCTAAATGATGATGCTGTTAAAGTGTTGCCCTCAATATGTTAGCAAATTTGTTAAACTCAGCCGTAGCCACAGGACTGGAAAAGGTCAGTTTTCATCCCAATACTAAAGAAGGGCAATGCCAAAGAACGTTCAAACATACAATTGCATATGCCAAAGAATGTTCGAACTACGTACAGTTCATATGCTAGCAAGGTTATATTCAAAATCCTTCAAGCTAGATTTCAGCAGTATGTGAACTGAGAACTTCCAGATGTGCAAGCTGGGTTTAGAAAAGGCAGAGGAACCAGAGATCAAATTGCCAACATTTGTTAGATCCTAGAGAAAGCAAAGGAATTCCAGAAAAACATCTGCTTCTGCTTCATTGACTATGCTAAAACCTTTGACCATGTGTATCACAGCAAACTGTGGAAAATTCTGGAATACCAGAGCACCTTACTGTCTCCTGAGAAACCTGTATACAGGTCAAGAAGCAACAATTAGAACTGGACATGGAACAACAGACTGGTTCCAAATAGGAAAAGGAGTACGTCAAGGCTGTATGTTGTCATACTGCTTATTTAACTTACATGCATAGTACATCATGTGAAATCCCGGACTGGATGAATCATGAGCTGGAATCAAGGTTGCCAGGACAAATATCAACAACCTCAAATTTGCAGGTGATACCACTCTAATGGCTGAAAGTGAAGAGGAACTAAAAAGCCTCTTGATGAAAGTGAAAGAGGACACTGAAAAAGCTAGCTTAAAACTCTCATTCAAAAAACTAAGATCATAGCATCTGGTCCCAACACTTCATGGCAAATAAATGGAGAAACATTGGAAACTGACAGATTTTATTTTCTTCGGCCCCACCATCACTGTGGATGGTGACTGCAGCCATGAAATTAAAAGATGCTTGCTCCTTGGAAGAAAAGTTATGACAAATGTAGCATATTAAAAAGCAAAGACATCACTTTGGTGACAAAGTTTTGTATAATCAAAGCTATGGTTTTTCCAGTAATCATGTATGGATGTGAAAGTTGGACCAGAAAGACAGCCGAGCACTGAAGAATTGATGCTTTTGAGTTGTGGTGCTGGAAAAGACTCTTGAATGTCCCTTGGACAGCAGGGAGATCAAACCAGTCAATCCTAAAGGAAATCAGTCCTGAATATTCACTGGAAGGACTGCTTCTGAAGCTGAAGCTCCAATACTTTGGCCACCTGATATGAAGAGCCAATTCATTGGAAAGATCTGATGCTGGGAAAGACTGAGGGCAAGAGGAGAAGGGGGTGACAGAGGGTAAGATGTTGAATGGCATCACTGACTCAATGGACGTGAGACATGGTGAAGGACAAGGAAGCCTGGCATGCTGCAGTACATGGGGTCGCAAAGAATTGGACACGCCTTAGCGACTGAACAACAACAAATCTTACTGTGTCTTCACATGACCTCTTTGTTCAAATTCAGGGGAGAAAAAGAAAAGTTCTGGTGTCTCTTTCTCATCTTATAAGAGCACTAATCCCATCTGATGCTCCACCTTCATCAGTTCAGTCACTCAGTCGTGTCCTACTCTTTGTGACCCCATGAATTGCAGCACTCCAGGCATCCCTGTCCATCACCAACTACCGGAGTTTACCCAAACTCATGTCCATCGAGTTGGTGATGCCATCCAGCCATCTCATCCTCTGTCATCCCCTTCTCCTCCTGCCCGCAATCCCTCCCAGCATCAGGGTCTTTCCAATGAGTCAGCTCTTCACATGAGGTGGCCAAAGTATTGGAGTTTCAGCTTCAGCATCAGTCCTTCCAATGAACACCCAGGACTGATCTCCTTTAGGATGGACTGGTTGGATCTCCTTGCAGTCCAAGGGACTCTCAAGAGTCTTCGCCAACACCACAGTTCAAAAGCATCAATTCTTCAGCACTCAGCTTTCTTCACAGTCCAACTCTCACATCCATACATGGCCACTGGAAAAACCACAGCCTTGACTAGACAGGCCTTTGTTGGCAAAGTAATGTCTCTGCTTTTTAATATGCTATCTAGGTTGGTCATAACTTTCCTTCCAAGGAGTAAGCGTCTTTTAATTTCATGGCTGCAGTCACCATCTGCAGTGATTTTGGAGCCCTTAAAAAAAAGCCTGCCACTGTTTCCACTGTTTCCCCATCTATTTGCCATGAAGTGATGGAACCAGATGCCATGATCTTAGTTTTCTGAATGTTGAGCTTTAAGCCAGCTTTTTCACTCTCCTCTTTCACTTTCATCAGAGGCTTTTTAGTTCCTCTTCACTTTCTGCCATAAAGGTGGTGTCATCTGCGTATCTGAAGTTATTGATATTTCTCCCGGCAATCTTGATTCCAGCTTGTGCTTCTTCCAGCCCAGCGTTTCTCATGATGTACTCTGTATATAAGTTAAATAAGCAGGGTGACAATATATAGCCTTGACGTACTCCTTTTCCTATTAGGAACCAGTCTGTTGTTCCATGTCCAGTTCTAACCATTGCTTCCTAACCTGCATATAGCTTTCTCAAGAGGCAGTTCAGGTGGTCTGGTATTCCCATCTCTTACAGAATTTTCCACAGTTTATTCCACCTTCATGACCTCATCTAAATCTGATTACTTCCCAAGACCCCATCTCCAAATATCATTACCCTAGGGATTAGGGCTTCAGCATGTGGATTTTCTTAGGACACTCTCAGCCTATAACTACGCTCTTCTTCAGGGTGCCACACCTTCATGGTTATCCTCCTTTGTCCCTGACAACTCTTATTCTGTTTGCTTTCAATTGTTATCCATTCTTTCTTGCATTCCTCTCTTTCTATTCTTCTTGCTATTCTTGGATAATCTTATCCATGCCCACATTTAATAAGCACTGAGGAGCAGATGTCTCATGAATCATCACTATACCACTCTTCTAATTTTTAAGTTTGGTCTAACCCACAAATTACTTATTTGATATCACTTCTTGGGATATTAATGATACTTCAAAATGAAAATATAAAAACTGAACTTTTAACCTGCTCCTTTCACCACCTCAAATCCCCCTAACCAACATACATGCACACATGTATGTATACATGTATAAATACCCAATCTTTTTCAGCATATTGTGTTACCATGATGGTACCACTGTGAATCACATTGCAAATTTACATTTATTAGCATTATTAGTTTATTATTAGTTAATAAACTAATAAACCTGTTAGTTTATCAGTCAGTCAAGACAGTTACTTTACATCTCCTAACTGCTCCAGCATTGTTCAAAACTCTGGGAAAACAGCTGTCAACCAGACAGACAGAGCCTCCACTATGTTAACAATATGATACAGTGATGTGCTGGCCTCAGATGCTCAGATGTGTTCAACTCTTTGTGACCCTGTGGACTGTAGCCCAACAGGCTCCTCTCTCCATGGTATTCTCCCGGCAAGATTATTGGAGTCGGTTGCCATTTCCTCCTCCAGGGGACCTTCCCAACCTAGGGATCAAACCCATATGTCTCCTACTTTGGCAGGTGGATTCTTTACCTCTGAGCCACCTGGGAAGCCATGATATAGTAATGGAATACATAAAACAAAAAATAAATAGGGTAATGTGGTAGAGTGTGACTGAAAGGCTGATATAGCTAGGGGAGCCCACTGGGAAAAGGTACCATATGATTTGAGATGTGGATGATGAAAAAATGACCTTGTTGAGACAGAATGTTCAAGCAGAACGAGCAAGGTCATTGAGATTCTGAAGGTCATTCTGAAGGTCTTGAGATGGAGGTGAGTTTCACATGTTCCTGTAGCTAAATGTAAACCAGTGTGACTAGAGTATAGTGTAAGAGAGGGATAATAGAGGGAGGTGGAGCTAGGAATTTCTATGAAACAATGATAGTCATATTAGATAGAACAAGAAAGAATTAAAACAGACAAAAAAGAAAAAAGAAAGTGGACTTGGCAGTTGAAGGAAAATACTTTTTATTGTACCTCCTGAAACATAAAGGAAAGAGAACTGGCTTGGAATATCCTCAGGCTTGAAATCTTCTTTCATACTGTTTGGAGGCAGATGTGGGCCTTTATATGTCTCTAAAGACACTCAATGGTAAAAGGACAAAAACTGATGTGTTCAGAAAATTGTGAGAGGACTGGGAATTTTGGTTAATATGTTCCTTGTATACAAAGGATTGAACATAGTAATTCTATTGACATCTAATTGCTGGCATGTGCAGGCTGATAAGTGTTACCAAATGCCTTCCTAAATAAGTGTGGGGTGGTGTGGACAGAAACATTTCTCTATTGGCTAAATGGTGAAAGGAGTAATCTATTAAGAGAATTATTCTCACAGGCTGAATGCTAATTGATTTTATGTGCATGTCAAGAAGCCAATCAATGGCAGGTTTGTAGTAAAATAGCAGAGCAAAGAATAATATACGAAGTAGATTGGAGTCAAATGTAGAAAACATGTGACCTTATCACTGAAAATATCTAGTTAAGTGAACATAATTTTCACCGATTTGGTACCCATGAACTTCACTGGAGTATCTTCAGTTTCATTGTGAACATGTACATGTGTGTGCATGTAAAAAAAATTTTAACTAAAGAAAATCAACATTATAACTTCATAACCTTAAATTTTTTTATTGAAGTGAAATTTATGTAATACAAGCTTAACAATGAACAAAGTGTGTATTTCAGTGACATTTAATATATTCACAATGTTTTGTAATTATCACTATCCTGTTTGAAACTATATAGTACCCAAAACTGAAAACAACCCAAACGTCCATCAGTAGATAAATGAATAAACAAAATGTGATATATCCATATGACTGAATATTATTCAGCCATAAATGTTGAAGTACTGATACAACCAGCAATGTGGATAAACTTAGTAAGCATGCTAAGTGGGAAAAAAACCAGATACAACAGGTCACATATTATATAGTCCGGAGTAGGCAAATCCATAGAAATTTTATAATTTCTTATATTATGAGTGATGTCTGATTTTTCCTGTAAGAATTTTGTACAGGGTCTGTACTTACTCATTGGTTTTATCAGTCCATAACATAGAGAGCCACCTGAATCAGCTAAGCTTTTTATCAGATTATCAGAGAAGTAAGATAACCAGGATAAGTATATGTGTATCTGTAAGTATATGTACATATGTGCTAACTCACTTCAGCCATGTCTGACTCTTTGTGACCCTATGGACTATAGCCCACCGGGCTCCTCTGTCCATGGGATTCTCCAGGCAAGAATGTGGAGTGGGTTGCCATTTCCTCCTCCAGGGGATCTTCCCAACCCATGGATTGAACCCATATCTGCATTGGCAGCCGGGTTCTTTACCACTAGCGCCACCTGGGAAGTTCATGCATATATATATATATATATATATATATATATATATATATAGGCATTGATCGTAAAGGTTTAACCTTACATAACTATGGAAACAGAAGAAACAGTGCATGTGAGGTTTAGTGTCTGAATCTATGCTGGAACTTGATACCACAGGCAGATGTTTAGGAAGAGAAGATGGCTGTGGAGTGAGGAAAGGCCAGCTGCCTGTGCAGATGCAACAAGGCCAAACTGCATCCTGCAAGTCTGAATTGGGACCCTCAAGAATGAACTGGAACATGTATTGGTTCCTTATTGCCTGCAAGTTTCAAAGTTTGATGCTAAGGGTTTTCTTCAGGAGAAGCTGCTGCCCCTTTGTCACACTGCCAAACACAAAACTGAGCTGAGAGTTGGAGAACTCGGAACAGGAGATACAATAGAATCTGGAGGAGTTAAGTACCTGGCTGCTGCCACTCTCTAGCCAAGAAGCCAGGGGGCAGCACCACTGGCAGGAGCTGCAACAGTACCTTGTCTGCACCAACCTTCTCAGCTCCAGAAGCCAGCTAGGCTTTCCTTCGCACTTCTGAGCCTGGGTTTGAACTGATTGCATGAGGAAAAGGTGGATTCTGGGAAATGTCCCAGCTTAGCTAAATTGACACAACACAAATCTCCCACAATTACCAGGAACACTTAAGGGAGAAATGAGTGAGAAATGAGAAATGAGTAAAAAAGTGCAAGAAACAATGCTTCAGCAAGCATTTTTGTGCCTTTCTTGCCTGCAGAGTGAATGAGAAGTATTTTCTAAGACCAGAAAATGGATTGGGCACTCAACTAGCACTGTTGTTTCATTATATCTTCACTAGATCTCTATGACATAATTTTTATATTTATATATTTTATAATTATGATTTTTATTACCATGACAAAGATGAAGTGACAGGTGCACAGATTGTTAAATAGCAATAGGTACTTAGCCTCCCTAACAAATAACCCAGCTAGAAAACCAGATTTAGATCTACCCCATTATAAAGCCCATGCTCTGTCTACTGTACCACACTGCCCCCAGCAGGCTCACCTTGACCTCCATTTTGTGCATAGTGAAGCTTTCTGCTTTTTTCTCCTCTATCTTCTTCCTTGCCTCTCCCCTGTCAAAAAAAAAAAAAAAAAAAAGGAGCATCCTTTTCCTCCTACTACCATTATTATGGAAGATCCAGCTTTTTCAGTGATGTGCCCATCAAACGTGTTATGAGGCTCAGCATCAGAAAATAGGGCCTTTCCTTTTATTCTCTAAGTATATTATTCTATCCCTCCTGGTCTCTGTGCTCTGGCCTCTGCTATAGATCCACTTCCATCCCCTACTACCAATAAGCTGCTGCTGCTGCCGCCAAGTCACTTCAGTTGTGTCCGACTCTGTGCGACCCCGTAGACGGCGGCCCACCAGGCTCCCCCGTCCCTGGGATTCTCCAGGCAAGAACACTGGAGTGGGTTGCCGTTTCCTTCTCCAATGCATGAAAGTGAAAAGTGAAAGTGAAGTCGCTCAGTCGTGTCCGACTCTTAGCGACCCCATGGACCGCAGCCTACCCGGATCCTCCGTCCATGGGATTTTCCAGGCAAGAGTACTGGAGTGGGGTGCCATTGCCTTCTCCGACCAATAAGCTACCAAGAAAAATGAGAAATTTTTGTCTATTTGTTTGTTGATGAGTCATACAAATCTCTGTCAAAAAGTATATCATTTTGCCATTACCAAAATACTTGGTGCTGTCACAAAAAGGCTTAATATATACTTCATGTGGCAAAGAAGATTAAAGAATTGTGTACATCACTTGCCTAAGATGAGGTGTAAAATGTTAGTAGCTAATGTTTTTTAGCACTTTAGAACATGGTTCTGAGCTATGAGTTTTATATTAATTCTCTTTTTAATCTAAGTGAACACCCAATGGAAGAAGTAATTATATACTGAGATTTCTTTTAATAAAAAAAAAAATCTGAGACTTAAAGAAGTTACAAAAACCTGCTGAAGGATATAGTGAGTTAGATCCATCTGATCTCAGAGCTTGATCTTAATTATTATGAAATGTTAAATTATGAAATCATGAAAGGTTTAAAAACTCCCTAGAAAATCCTTTCTATTATTTAACAAATATCCACTGAGTCCCTTCTAAGTATTCAAGTAATAATAGCAGATTAAAAACACCACAGCATGGGATATAATGAGAAAGAGATGGGAATACCAGACTACCTGACCTGCCTCTTGAGAAATCTGTACACAGGTCAGGAAGTAACAGTTAGAACTGGACATGGAACAACAGACTGGTTCCAAATAGGAAAAGGAGTACATCAAGGCTGTATGTTATCACCCTGCTTATTTAACTTACATGCAGAGTACATCATGAGAAATGCTGGGCTGGATGAAACAAGCTGGAATCAAGATTGCCGGGAGAAATATCAATAACTTCAGATATGCAGATGACACCACCCTTATGGCAGGAAGTGAAGAACTAGAGAGCCTCTTGATGAAAGAGGAGAGTGAAAAAGTTGGCTTAAAGCTCAACATTCAGAAAACCAAGATCATGGCATCCGGTCCCAATACTTCATGCTAAATAGATGGGGAAAGAGTGGAAACAGTGGCTGACTTTATTTTGGGGGACTCCAAAATCACTGCAGATGGTGACTGCAGCCATGAAATTAAGACACTTACTCCTTGGAAGGAAAGTTACGACAAACCTAGACAGCACATTAAAAAGCAGAGATATTACTTTGCCAACAAAAGTCTGTCTAGTCAAGGCTATGGTTTTTCCGGTAGTCATGGATGGATATAAGAGTTGAACTATAAAGAAAGCTGAGCGCCGAAGAATTGATGCTTTTGACCTGTGGTGTTGAAGAAGACTCTTGAGAGTCCCTTGGACTGCAAGCAGATCCAACCAGTCCATCCTAAAGGAGATCAGTCCTGGGTGTTCATTGGAAGGACTGATGCTGAAGCTGAAACTCCAATACTTTGGCCACCTCATGCGAAGAGTTGACTCATTGGAAAAAACCCTGATGCTGGGAGGGATTGGGGGCAGGAGGAGAAGGGGACGACAGAGGATGAGATGGTTGGATGGCATCACCAACTCAATGGACATGAGTTTGGGTGAACTCCAGAGTTTGTGATGGACAGGGAGGCCTGGCGTGCTACAGTCCATGGGGTCACAAAGTATCGGACACGACTGAGCGACTGAACGGAACTGAACTGACAATCATAAGAAATTTTTTTGTATTCTAATAGCTGTCTTTAAAGTTAGTTTCTGAAAGACATAGTAACATTTGATGAATGAAAGCCTTTTTGAAAGATCTCGCCAAAAATTTGTTGATTTTGTTTTAGTAGGCAGGATTTAAGTAAGTCTTACAACTGCAAGTTTAATTGATTGAAGTTTTTGAATTCGTGTTTTCTCTGCAAAATTTATGTACACAAAACAAGCTACCAAAAAACAAAAGCTTTTATTTTCATAAATTGTACCTCTTTGATACAGTGCACTGTGAAGATAGGGACCACAGAATAAGAGACTCCAACTTAAGCTAGCAAAACACTCGTGGAGATTCTGCTGCTAGGACAGCAGATCCTCTCTCAGACTATTTCATTTTGTGCTTTTGCTATTTGTGCTATCATTTCCACTCTCTCTTTTATAATATTCTTTTTTCCTTTTTATCTTAAATCTTTAGTGTTTCTACAGTGGAAAGGCTATGAACTTCTACTGGACTGAGAAATTACATTACTTAGAGAATGCAAAGCGCAAGAATGCTGGAGACCTGGCCGATGTGATCTTCTCTAAGGTCTGTTATCTATTTTTTTTCCACACCACATATCAGATTCTTGATGGCAATTGCCAGTGGATTGCCAATCCACTGTGTCTAGGACTCTACTAGAGTGACTGTTTGTTTGATACAGTAGTCACAGAGATGACTCCTCCACAGCATAGGATAAGGAGTGTGTCTGGTTTAACATGCTTTTGTGGATAGTGTGTTATGTATGACAGGCAGATGGGTTCTGATACAGATATCAATTCCTCCTTTACTACATGAATTAACTGGGTTTGGTGTGACTCAGCATAATCTTTTTAATGGTATAGGTTTTGCTTTCTTTGTACAGGATCTATTCCTCTTTCTTGTTTTTGTTTGATTTTCTTTAAATGTTATTACTGTACTTTTATTTTGCAAGTATACTTAAATTTTTACTTTATCCATTGAATTGCTTAAAGGGAAGTTACTACCTTCAATATTTCTGAAGGTGAGCTACTACCAGTTATCCCTTGCCATGGAGATAGGTCCTAAGTACCTGGGCTCCGTGTCTTTCTGTATGCTTATTTCCCGTTTTAATCCTGATGGTCTGTGTCTTGTCTGTGCTGGGGTAGCACTTTCCGTGTATTGAATGACTACCTGTACTACCTCTCACTTTCACAGTAATCTTACACAGTGGTATGATTACATCTGTTTTACAAATAAAAAAGTAAGACTCCAAGAAGACTTTTCTAGGGCCACACACTAGGATTTAAATCTATATCTATGTGACTTTAAAGCTCAGAGTGATTTTGACTGAGAAAAGTAACTATTAGAATGGCAGGAAATATATAATTGTCTTAAAGTGTGAGATTCTGCAACTGGACTGTTTGGGCTCAAATCATGGTTCCACCTTTATTATCAAACTAACTTTGAATAAGTTACTTGAACTTTCTGAGGCATAGTTTCTCCATCTGTAGAATGGACATAATCGTATTAATTAACTTTCTGGACTAGTGTGGAGACTAAATATACTGCAGGTGACATCAATGTTTAATACAGTGGCTGGCATATGGGAAGAGTTCAATATATGCTGGCTGCTATTATTTTTAAACTGAAAGTGGTTTATTAACAGAACTATTGGTATCATGATGGTTATTCTGAAGCATCCATGAAAGTCCTTCGTGATTTTCAAAGGACTATTTGAGTATTGAAGTGTTTCATGCTCATTGTCATGTAGGGTCATATCTATGCTGGAAAGAAATACAATGTTTTTAAAATAGTGCTTTCCAAGCTTTGGTAATATTGCTACGTTTTTTGTTTTTTGTTTTTGTTTTTTTTCTGTCTTGACGCTGTTCTTAAATACAAGGTGGAGTATTCACCAGTTACCATACAATACATGAAGTAGCCTCATCCGATAAAGCCCTATGCCTGGAAGACAACCTTGGCTTGGGTTTGGCAATTCTAAATGTGAGGATTAGAGTCCAAAATTGACTCCCTGGAAATGCTGACCAGACAGCAGTTAACAAATCACACTCCAGCAGAAGGAGTTCCCGGACAATCTGGGCAGGATCAGGGCTTTCACTTCCCATAAATCTTTCACTGGCCGTTGTCCTTCTTTCTGGGAACCACCGTTATTGTTTTCCATTTTTTCACCCTTCCTCCCCACCCCCCACCCCCCACCCCCCATTCTCTTTCCTTCCTTTCTTTTCTTCTATTAGGGAATTAAAGCAGACATCAAAACCAACCCTTTGGTATGCCCTGTATTTTTCATACTGCATGTGCTGTGTGTATATAAACTTGGAAAATTAGGACTTTAAGGGCAAGGACTTGGTCTGGTCTTGCTCTGAATGGTACCTGAAATTTCCAGAACTTTACACTCAGCCACAGAGTCACTGAGGATGGTCATGCTCTCAAAACAAACATTTATTCACAAATGTTAATCTTAGTGTTCTATGGCATTGGCCATAATACCTCAGATATGTTTGGGGAAAAATTATATTAAACAAATAACTAAAAAAGAAGTCAAAAATTGGTCCTTAGATTCTGGTTCTAAGGATGATCTCTGCAAAAGAAAGAGAAGGCCTGGGTGCCTGGACCAGCACTCTCCTGTCTGCTTTGCTGCACAACACCTATTAACCACTTAAAATACTGATGTTAATCCTAAATGGTCCTTTTTGGATTGGGTATTTCCTTGTGTTTTTCTATACTGGAACATTCCTCACCTTGGTGAGGTGAGTCAGCCTTTCCCTGTTCTCTATTTAGCTCATTAACAGAGTTGCCCCTCTGTCAGTGATTTCCAAATACCAGTATGTGACAAAATTTCACCAGTATGAGGTAAAATGAAAAAAAAAAGGAAGTGTAGGGCCTTTTCATTTGGGATAAATTTATTTAACTAGAAAAGCAATTCAATCTGAGATTATGTAATTCCTATTTCATGAAAAGATCTGCAAAAGATGAAAATCAAGAAGCCATGACTTTCAACTTTAGGAAATGTAAAATGGAGAGCTGCTCTACTCCACATATGATATGTGCATGTGTATATGTGTGTGTTATGGCCAGACACCCACCTCAAGGGGCCATGTGACTGGACAGTCTCTTAAAGGAGGCTTCTAATGGGGACTCCATGGGACATGTTAGCAGCAGTCAGATGATTGCTAAAGCAAAGGAATTCCTGAAACCGAAGAGGTACCTATTCCATCTTTATAGACAAATCTTTAATATCGTCATTGCTCTTTGGAATGTATTATCTTCCTCTAAGCTGTACTGGGTGTCCCTTTTAACCTGATTTCACCTGAATAAAATTGTTTCATAAGGATAGCCTTGATGAAGAGTCAACAACTTAAAACAGGAAATGAATGAAAAAAAAAAAAATACTGTGATCCTGTTCCTCATAATAGTGGTTCTTTAAATGAATGCCAAATCTCAAGTTTTTTAGAAAAGAGAATACACAGCAAGACTTGATTGATGATGCTTTTTTGAGAAGTGCAATCTCAGGATATCAAAAAAGAGAGGAAAAAGGAAGTGCTTACACACATCATCATCTCAATAGAAATAAAACAAGTTAATGATCTAATTAAAATTTTGCTTTTAAGTGTCATTTTTGGATGTCCTTAGTAATTCCATAGTAAAACAATGAATGCAGTCCTCAGGAAAGTGAATGGTCCAGGTCTGTGTGTCTGTGTAGTTGAGGAGTGGCAGAGCTGGATTCAAAATCAGGTTTAGCTCCTGAACTAATTGGTTTTCATCATTCCTGCAGATTGGTGGCATAGGACTTTTAGAAAAATATCTGGTACAAAGATTTTTACTCTAGTTTTAGAGAAAGAGGACATAAATGCATTGGAGAGTCTAGTAACCTGTCTAAAAACAAACTAGCAAACTGAATCCAACAGAGTGTAAAAAGAATTTTATAGGAAATTCCCTGGTGGTCAAGTAGTTAGGATTTGACACTTTCACTGCTGGGGCCTGGGGTTTGATCCCTGGTCAGGGAACTAAGATGTCGCAAGCTGGGCAGTACAGCCGCCCCCCCCCCCCAAAAAAAGATTTTTATACCTTTTCCAAAGAGGATTTAGTTCACATGTGCAAAGATGGTTCAGCATTTGAAATCAAATGGTTATAATAGGTGTAGAAAAGAAATTGAAACAATCCAAGACACTTGCTCCTTGAAAGAAAAGTTATGACCAACCTAGGCAGCATATTCAAAAGCAGAGACATCACTTCATGGCAAAAAGACGGGGAAACAATGGAAACAGTGAGAGACTTTACTTTTGGGGGCTCCAAAATCACTGCAGATGGTGACTTGCAGCCATGAAATTAAAAGACACTTACTCCTTGGAAGAAAAGTTATAACCAACCTAGACAGCATATTAAAAAGCAGAGACATTACTTTGCCAACAAAGGCCTGTCTGGTCAAGGCTATGGTTTTTCCTGTAGTCATGGATAGATGTGAGAGTTGGACTACAAAGAGAGCTGAGCATCAAAGAATTGATGCTTTTAAATTGTGGTGTTGGAGGAGACTCTTGAGAGTCCCTTGGACTGCAAGGAGATGCAACCAGTCCATCCTAAAAGAGATCAGTCCTGAGTGTTCATTGGAAGGACTGATGCTGCAGCTGAAACTCCAATACTTTGGCCACCTGATGTGAAGAACTGACTCATTGGGGAAGACCCTCATGCTGGGAAAGATTGAGGGTGGGAGGAGAAGGGGACGAAAGAGGATGAGACGGTTGGATGGCATCACCGACTTGATGGACATGAATTTGAGTAAACTCTGGGAGCTGGTGATGGACAGGAATACCTGGCGTGCTGTAGTCCATGGGGTTGCAAAGAGTCAGGCACTACTGAGCAACTGAACTGAACTGAATACTCATCCACAGTGGAAAAAAAAAAAACAACTTTACCACTTTATTTTAACATTGTACTAAAAGTCCTAGCTAATACATTAAGATGAACCTATTTGTAGGGAAGGAAAGGAGATGCAGATGTAGAGAATGGACATGTGGGCACAGGGGAGGAAGGAAAGGGGAGTGTGAACTGAGAAAGTTGCATTAAGATAAAAAAGGAAGTAAAAGATATACAAATCAGGATGGAGGAAATAAAATGTCTTTGTTTGCAGGTGACTTGATTATTCATGTAGAAAATCCAAAAGAATTGACCAAAAATTGTCTGGAGTCAATATGCAATCATAGCAAGTTTGCAGGACACAAAGTTAATTTACAGAAGTCAGTTTCTTTTCTATATCCCCAGCAATGAACAAGTAAAATTTGAAATTAAAAGCAAACTTTTATATTGAAACCTCAGTGAATATTTAGGTATAAATCTAACAAAATATGTACAAGAGGTTTAGAGACAAAATACAAAACTGATGAGAAAAATCAACTAAATGAATAAATTAAGAGTTGGTCTATATTCATGGTGGTAGTTGTTTCTGACTCTTGCAGCCCTATGGACTGTAGCCTGCCAGGCTCCTCTGGTCATGGGATCTCCAGTCAAGAATACTGGAGTGGGTTGCTATTTCCTTCTCCAGAGAATCTTCCCGACCTAGGAATCAAACCCAGGTCTCCTGCATTGCAGGTAGATTCTTAATCGACTGAGTTATGAGGGAAGCCCTAAATGAATATCCTACATTCATGGATAGACTCAATATCATCAAGTTATCAGTTTTTTCTATCTTGATCTGTAGATTTAATGCAATCCCAATGAGAAACCCAGAAAGTTATTTTGCAGACTCTAAAGTTTATATCAGTAGGCAAAAGACCCAGATTAGCCAATACAATATTGATGAAGGAAAGCAAAATTGGAAGAATGACACTACCCAAATTCAAGACTTGCTATAAATCTACACAAACCAAAATAGTGTGGTATTGGTGAAAAATAGACAGATCAATGGAACAGAATGGAGAACCCAGAAATAGGCCCACAGAAATATAGGTGACTGATCTTTGACAAAGGAGCAAAGACAATACAGTGTAGCACAGATTGTATTTTCAACAAGTTGTGCTAAAACCAGGGCTTACTTGGTGACTCAGATGCTAAAGAATCCACCTGCAATGCAGGAGACCCAGACTCAATCCCTGGGTCAGAAAGATCCCCTGGAGAAGAGAATGGCTACCCACTCCAGTATTCTCGCTTAGAGAATTCCCTGCACAGAGGAGCCTGGTGGGCTACAGTTCAGGGGGTCACAAAGTCAGACACAGCTGGGCACTCACATGCAAAAAATAAATATAAATGGAGAGTTTATGCCCTTCACAGAATTAACACAAAATGGATAATAGACTTAAATGTAAAGTAAAAAACTATAAAACTCCTAGAAGATAACAAAGGAGAAAATATAGATCCTGAGTTTTCGCTATGACTTTTTAGATACATCAAAGGCATGAACTAAAGAACTAAATTAAGTTCTTTTTCAATTCTAAGTTCTAAGTTCAACTTTTCTATGAATTTAAAACTACCCTAAAAAAATAAAATCTGTTTAAAAAAGCTGCAACAGACAGTGAGTGGGTGGGGATAATTTTATTAAAAGAGTAGTCGACCCATAGAGAGAACACTACACGGGGACCATGGAGAATTGCTTCTAGACCCTGCTCTGTGACTAGTCAGCAGTACTTTGGGAAAATAACACCTTCTCTAAGCTTTATAGAAGCTCATATGAAAAAAGAAGTAAGTGGAAAAAGTGTTCTCTAAGGCTCCTCTCCTGCTCCCATTTGCTTAGTTTTGGAACAAAGCAATTACAGCTACTTTTGGGGAGTTCATATAAGTGATGGGCTTCCTGAGGAACTGAACAGGTCCTATTGACCCAGATTGTCACCTTCTCTACCTGGGAATGAATCTATTCCATCTCCATTAAAATTTTTTCATCAGTCATTCATTTAATAAGCAATAACCATGTGCCTGAAACTGCACTCAGCATCAAGGATTCAAGGATTAGTGAATAAGAGGGATGATCTCTTTCTCACAGAACTATTTGACTTGTTCCTTACTAAATGCCCACACAGCAGAGCAGACACCAGACATCCACCCACTTTCCTACTCTTGACATCCTTATGTACTCACACTAAATTCAAGAAAGAGGGTAAGTGTTCCTTTCATCCAACTTCTCAACCTTTACTGCTTTGAAAACTAGCTAAAATAAACTGTTTCTTGGTTTCCTTATTATGAATAAATGCTGCCCCCTTCTGGAATATTGACTTCTAGCAGTGAAAATTATAATTCTTGAAAGGTTTAGATTTAACTTTGGTTAAATCTCACTGTATTACCAGTGGGAAGTTTGATGCGTGGGAAGCTCAGCTTGTCTGTCTATATCTTGGAAGAGAAGAGAGTAGTAACAACAGGGAATGAAAAAGAGGACTGAAACCTATGCTTTCAGACTCTTAGTTCATGGTCCCTCCTTTTAAGTTTACTTGATTGGAGACATGGTAATAGATGTTTTTATTGCTTCTACATATGTATTTGCCTGGACATTCCCCGGTGGCTCAGTGGTAAAGAATCTGTCTGTAGTGCAGGAGACCCAGGTTTGATCCCTGGGTCAGGAAGATCCCCTGGAGGACGTCACGGCAACCCACTCCAGTATTCTTGCCTAGAGAACCTCATGGACTGAGGAGCCTGCTGGGCTACAGGCCATAGGGTTGCAAAGAGTCAGGCATGACTGAAGCGAATGAGCCCACACCCATGTGTATTTGCCTGTACATTTCCCCTTCATTTTCCATCACATTCAGTCCATGATTTCATCTCTTCCCTGTTTCCCTTTCTATAGTGTTGTGATAGATTCCTCTTAAGTAGTTAAAGCAGGTTAAGAACTGTCTCAACCAGTCACTCTCTGTGTATCTGTCTTCTGAACTTTTGTCTGTCTGACTGACACCTTCTGTAGATTTCTGGGTAAGGGAATTTAAAGTGCACACATTTATGATTTTAGTTCTATACGAACAAACCACACGTTGTCTTCTCTTCCACTCAGCTATTTAGCAAACATTCACTGCTTATCCCCTACATGTTAGATGTCATGAATACAAAAATAAAAAAGGCAAGCTCTCTGCTCTCAAGGACTTATTTTGGGGGATTACAGAAAAGTAAATAAATGATCAGAGGCAGCAGCATGATGAGGCCTCTCAAAGAGGGAATCCCAGAGAATGGAGGAGGCATCTAACACAGCTTGAAGGAAGGTGAGGTTGCTTAGAGGTAGTGGTGCCTTACCTTCCAGCTTTTTGATGATTCCATGTAAGATGAAGGGCAAGCACAAAGGTCAAACTGCAAACAAAAGTTTCATAGACATTGGTATTCAATTCTTCATTTCTTAAGAGGCCTCAGAGATTTATAAATCTCAAAATAAATGTATCATCTCAGTGATCGTTGAAGCTCAAGCATATAAATATCTCATAAAATATATGAGACCAAACTTTACAAATAAATCATTCAGAAACATCACTTTTAATAAAATTGTGATAATATTTAATTGTCTTTCCATCTACTTCTGTAATTGATATTCACATATTTATATAGCTTAAAGGAGCCCCATAATTTGTAAAGCCCTTTACTTTATTGAAGATTTGTATTAACTTGTGATGAGCAAACTCTGTAGGCTGTTCAATAAAGAAAAAACCAAAATAAAACTAGGAAAGTATCTAAGAGTGGGATTGGAAATCAATGAACTTGTGTTTGTAGAGTGTTCTGGGACTACTGTGTTAACAATGCCTTGAAGCCTATTTTAATGTATTATAATGGCTCGCAAATTTAGTTAGAAGAAATTTGATTAGGAGAGAAAGATAGTTAATTTCTGAATGAATCTTGGGCAGGTTGTTTAATCCCTCCAAGATGAAGATACAGGCCTACCTGAAGCCCATGTGGTGCCTTTGTGCAGATTAGAAATGGCACACCCACTCTGGGTGGCTATAGACCCCGCAGATACTAGGCTTGGTTTTGAGAATACCTTATTTCTTTGCTCAGAAAAGGCACAGTATTTTTAATCATGTTCATGTTTACCACTCATTTTCCCTATTAAGTTTTTATCTTCTACCAGCCTACTGCACTTTGACTTATAAGAATCACTTGCTCACTGTCACAAAATGTTACCAAACAATATAAACAGCCAGGTAGTCAATCAGACCTCTTTAATTCTTTTGTGCTGAAAAACACAATCTTGATGATTTCATAAATATAAAACAGTAATATTACTTTAGAAAAAGTTTTCTCTTTCAGAGAGACCATGGCTGAAGTTACTGAGAAGGAGAGGAGAGTATGAACTGTAAGATTCCACTGTCTGGGAGCTGTATGTGTGTGTATTTTAGTTTATGTTTAATTGATTGATGATTGCTTTACAATATTGTTTTGATTTTTGTAATACATCAACATAAATGAACCATAGGTATACATATGTCCCCTGTCTCTTGAATCTCCCTCCCACTTCCTGCCCTCTAGGTTATTACAGAGCCCCAGTGTCTGGTAGTTTTTGAAATGGAAAAATATGAGAAGGAAAATGAAAGCTGTTGCTATTCTATATTCTTATGGACTTTTAAGACAAATTCAACATTTAGTAATGTGGCATCAATAGGAAAATAGTACATTTTTCATTATTTACACATGTAATTTATAATCTTTCTAGAAATCAGAAAATAAGCAAAAAAGAGATAATGAATGAAATGTACCCATTATAGCATACTGCAAGATAGCTATTGATAGGATTTTATATATATACATATATTCTTGTAATCATATATGCAAAATATTCCATAAAAATCACACAAATTATCAATGTGTATTTTGAAAACACATCAGTGTATAGATAAGCATTAGTTTGCTAGCTTTAGCTAGCTTAAGTTTGTCCTCTAATATTTAAATATATTACTTTAAAATATTTCTACGCTGATTCTCTGAATCCAGATTCTACTGAAATATCATAATGGGATAAGTATACTATTTTTTTCATTTATTTTTATTAGTTGGAGGCTAATTACTTTACAATATTGTAGTGGTTTTTGCCATACATTGACATGAATCTCAGCCATGGATTCATGTGTTCATGAATTCATGGAATTCCATGGATTCATGGAAACATGTGTTTCCCATCCTGAACCCCCATCCCACCTCCCTCCCCAACATGTATATTATCAAGTATGAAACAGATTGCCTAATGGGATAAGTATACTTTTTAATTGGGGAGATACATAGACATGCACAGGCACATGTACTTTTTAAATGGGATCAGCTCTTTGAATTGTTTCATTTTTTTTAATCTAGAGACTATGTCATGATCATCCCTATTTTTTGTTAACATACATTCTCACTAAAGTTTTTCAGAGGAATGTAGTAATCCACATGATAATTTATTAGACCAGTCTTCCACTTGGGCAGATGTGCATCATTTAGGTTTTAGTTCAAGTATGAGAGCACTGTCATTTCTACCCTTGTTGGCATATCTTTGTGCACTTGCCTAATTGTATTCTTATTCTGGTTCTAACTAAAGGGAAGCTACATTTTTCCAGGTGACCTTAATTTTACAGGAAGTCATAGAATAAATTAATTTTTTATGTTTGATATATGCAGTTTTGTAGTCAAGTAGAATGTAAAACATACACATTTTGAGTATAAAACTGGAATTTCAAAGAAATGTCAAACTGTCATCAGGTCACTTTGAAAGTGGGGAAGCTAGCAGGTGAGGTTAAGTGGAAAAGTATGAAAATGGCAACCCACTCCAGTATTCTTGCATGGAAAATCCCATGGATGGAGGAGCCTGGCAGGCTACAGTCCATGGGGTCACAAAGAGTCGACACGACTGAGTGACTTCACTTTTCACGTTTACTTGTATCATCAGAGTTTCTTTAATGGAGAAGTTTGAGAAGCATTTAGGATAGCTTTGAAAGAATTTGTAGATCAAATGGCATTTCCATTTTTATGATTGTTTTTATCCACATGGCAAGGGCTTCCACAATGGCTCAGCAATAATGAATCTGCCTGCAGTGTAGGAGACGCAGGTTAGATCCCTGGATTGGGAAGATCCCCAGGAGGAGGACATGGCAACCCACTCCAGTATTTCTGCCTGGAGAATCTCACGGACAGAGAAGCCTGGTGGGCTACAGTCCATCGGGTTGCAAAGAGTCAGACACAACTGAAGTGAGTGAGCATGAGCATCCACATCATAAATGTTTCCCTTACCACTTAGCCCTATATCTATTAAAGACTGTGTCAATCTGTTGGTGGGTGGTATAATCTTCTATTGATTATAATATTTAAAGATATAGTTTAAAAAGAAAAACATCTAGGGCACAAATGTCTACCATGTCAACATTTCTTTCTTCTCATCCTACTTAAGTCACCATCTTGAGGTGTTCATATACATAACCTCTTTGAAGCCTTAGCTAATTTTCAGTTAGTACAAATTTTGTTCTTCTTTCTCTGACTCTATAAACAGGTAAGAATTAAAGTGATTTTCAAACTCACTCTATGAGGGTGGTTAGACCAGCTGTACCCAAATTAAAAAAAAGTTATTTGTGGCTATCTAAATTTATTTTAAAATGAAATCATCACATTCTGCATTGACTTTGATTAAGAAAAAAAAATCTGTTCTAGCTTTTCAGACAGCTGTCAGCCCAACCACAGTTGGAAATGAATATTGTTTTGTGACCGCAGCAATGAGAAGTGTTGGATGTGGAGTGTGGTGGGAAATGATCAAATAATAGTCAGAATTCAGTCTTGAATGGACAGACAGGTATTGCACTGGTTATGAGACTCTCATTTTTATAATTCACTGAAGTGCCTTTTCATGTCAGTCTAACACTTTGTTCTTCATGCATAGTGGTTTAATGATAACTATAGTCATTGTACAAATGTTTTTAAGCTACAATTACATTATAAACTCTAATGAATTAGGTAGATTATAGAATGGACTCTCATCTTTAGATCTCTAGTACTCAACACAGTATTTGGCATAAAAAGAAACCCCAAAAAAGTTCTTAAATAGATGAAATGTAGTATGCATGTGTGCTAAGTCACTTCAGTCATGTCCAACTTTTTGCAACCATATGGACTGTAGCCTCCCAGGCTTCTCTCTCCATGGGATTTTCCAGGCAAGAATACTTTGAATGGGTTTCCATGCACTCCTCCAGTGGAAATGCATTGTGTGATCTCAAAATTATGATACAAAATTAAAATATACACTTCAGAGATGATTCCCCTGATTTAATCAACAATAACTGAATGCCTGCTATCAGCTAAGTACTGGAGATACAGTATTGAGTAAACCAGAGTCCCCAGTCCCTGTATCCAATAAGGGCAGTAGTTGTGTTGCTAAGGAGATGAGCATGTCCCTAAATCGCATCTTATCTTCTCTATCAAGAAAGGTAATCTGTCTCACCAGAATTTTCTTAAATCACAACTGGACACACCAGCATAGACTCATACTAAAAATCAGTAATAAGAACAACTTCACTCCTACAATTCCTCTTTTTCTGTGCTCTAGTGTTACTGGTCATCTTTTTGTCTTTGTGTTCACTAAGCACTTTCCATTCTCAGGCCTGTTGTCTTTCTTCTTCCACCTAACTGGGACAATCTGCCTCATATCTTTTTGCTCAGAATTTGGGTTGAATATCATCTCTTTAGAGAGGTCTTACCTGTTTTCTCCTCCCCAGTTTCAACTAGTCATTTCCATCCCAGTCACTCTGTTACATTATAGCAATGATAAATTTTTGAAATTACGTTATCTATTTATCTGTTTTTTTAATTAATTCCTGCATACAGAATATAAATTATAAGAAAGCAAAGACTTTCCATGAAAGCAAATCTTTCTTGTTCACCACTATATTCCAGTGCATAAAAGAACAACCCATCAATTTTATCTAAATAACTAGGTTAAAAAAACATTTTTTTTCCATTTTTGAATAACAGCTATATGTGTGACACTGGAAATACACAGTTCAAGGGGACAAAACACTAGTTGTTATTTTATGTTAAAAAACAAAGAATTAAAATTAAAACAAGTTCAAATAGTAGAGAAAGATATGGAAAGAAATATAAAAGTCTCCTTTTTTCCCACTGTCAACCTCAGTTACACTCCCCTGGAAAACTTTTAACTTTCAAACATTTCTGTTTTAAATGCTATTAGTGGTTACTACTGGGACTCTAGTAACTTACTTATATTTATTGATTTACCATAGTTAGACAGTATCTTACCACAGAAGATGAGGAATTGGTGTACAGTTGTCCCCAGTCCCCTGGGCAATGGTTCCAGGACAATCCCACACACACCAAAGTGCACTGAGGCTCAAGTCCCTTATATGAAATGATGTGGTATTTGCATGTAATTTATGCACATCCTCCCAATTGTTTTAAATAACCTCTAGATTACTTTTATACTTTGCCAAGTGTAAAGCAAATTCAGTTCTGCTCTTTTAGAACTTTCGGGAATTATTTTTTGGAATATTTTTCATCTCTGGTTGGTTGAATCCTTGGATATAGAACTTGTGGATACAATGAGCCAACTGTACTTTCTCTATATCTCCTTCTTTATGTCCCTTTTCTCAATATTGCTACTTTAGTACTCATGATTATTCTCTCAGTATTTAATAACAGATTTAAACCTCTTGATTAACCCAACTAGATATTGTCTAATTATGATAATTATCAAAAATTGGGCAATTCTCATACAGTTTCTTGATATTTTCTTCTCATCTCTTCATAATTTTTGTCATTGCTTCTTCATTAGCAAGGTTGTAATATTTGCAATCTGTAGGTTGATTATAATATTTTAACCAGTACTTTAACCACCATTTGTGAAAGTATTATTGTGTGCAATTTCTCAGATATGTAGTATGCTTGCATAGAGGAGAAACCCTAAACCAATGCCGCTATCCATATGCTTCTCTAAGGATAATGTTTTAAGAGCAAAGTTCAGATAAATTTTCTTATGTCTATCAATTGCTTAAATCACATCACATTTTAGTTAACTTCATATTTGGATCATTATTTTCAAATACACATTTTTTTTTTGGAGTTTCTATTTGTTTTTCCTTCTCATTGGTTAAAGAGATAATTCACTTTATTATGTTTTAAAATTTTCCAGTTTCTGAAGTGCAGTTGCCTAGATGTTCCATATATACCTGATTGGAATATACTTTTATCCTGAAAATGATTCCTAGAGCCTTCTGTTGCAATGTAAATTTATTCATTTCTAATTGCATGACCATAATTATGGGATTCATTTTCATTGTATTATGATTTGGTTCCACCACTTTTTTTAAAAAAAAGACTTTATCCATCTTGCCTCACTAACATTATTCTGCCTATGTATATGTTTAAGTTTGGTCTTGTGTTTTGTTTGTTTTTCAAAAAATGAGAAATGGGATATAAATTCTTCAGCACATGAAGATCTGAAAATTATTTCATTTTGATCATTCTTGATGATAACCTGGTTATTAAAAAATATATATATTCTAAATGATTTTTTTACAACTCTAAAGGTATCTTTTGGAGAAGGCAATGGCAACCCACTCCAGTACTCTTGCCTGGAAAATCCCATGGAGGGAGGAGCCTGGTAGGCTGCAGTCCATGGGGTGGCTACCAGTCTGACATGACTGAGCGACTTCACTTTCACTTTTCACTCTCACGCATTTGAGAAGGAAATGGCAACCCACTCCAGTGTTCTTGCCTGGAGAATCCCAAGGACAGGGGAGCCTGGTGGGCTGCCATCTGTGGGGTCGCACAGAGTTGGACATGACTGAAGTGACATAGCAGCAGCAGCAGCAGCAAAGGTATCTTTCTTCTGGCTTCTAGCATCCATTCTACCTGGTTGGAACATCTGATCCTGATCTTATTCATATTATTTTATAAGTAATCACTTTACAAGGAATTTTGTCCTAAAAGTTTAAAAATTTCACCAGGATGTAAACAACTGTAGGCTTTTTTTCTTCTTCCCATTTTATTCTCCTTGACCCATGGGAGGGACTTTCAATCTGAAGATTAAAAATTATCTTTAATCAGGAATTTTTTTGTTTATTATTTCCTACCATTCATTATCTCTGTCCTCATCCTTATGCCTTTTGAACTTTTACTATAATGATTTTGTAAGGAATAAGCAAATTGGTTTGAAACCCTCACATTTAACCATAAACAAACAAAAACCACTCTTATTCTAGATCTATTGTGGAAATCTGAATTTATCTTAGGATCTACTTTTTTTCCCAACTCTAAGACCAACATCTTGGAGCCTACCTAGGAAAATTTTTGACATTCTAACTGGAGACAAAAGTTCCAGCTAACTGCTAGACTGGATTGGAGAGAGGCCAAACAATCCAAAGTGTTTTTAACTAAACACATTGATAATTGATTCAAAGTCCAAATAAAACTTAGACCTAGAGACTCTATTTGGGACTCTTAAGATGATAACCTTGTGCTCTATTCCTTGAAATTTCCCTTGCTCTTGTGTTTCCATTAGAATGATTCATTCAAATTTTGTCTCCCAGAAATGTGTCAAAATCTCTACTATGTACATAACATACTCCTTTTCAGTGCTGGCATGTATTTATTATTTTAAATAAACTTTTTACTGAAATTTCAAGGTAGTCCTGAGAACATGGAGAGGCAAGCAATGCTCAATCTGCCATACCGAACCAGACATCAGCATGTGACAATTAGTTGCATGATTTTGAATAGTAGTTTTAACATTGGAGTATTTTATACTATTCACATCAGAATCATTCAGTTTGCTATTATTTAAATTGCAAGTGTTATGTTCAACACATTCCTTTACCTGGTCCCTGAGCCTTCCTTCAAGCTTCACAGAACATCAATGTAGTAATAATACGGTAAGATCTCCTACTTTGTTAATTAATAAGAGCCTAATCCTTGTTGAAACAAGTGATAACTTCCTGATAGACAGAATTTGGGTGGAATTATATAGAGATAATCACACAATAGTGTGGTTAGTGCTATGGTGAAGCCAGAGAATTGCTTTTTCTGTATTTCCCTTCTTCATTGCCACAAATGCTCAAAGTTTCTTTGCCTTTGAAGAGGCACATCCAGAACAGTTTTTCCTCTGCCAATTAAAGTATTCTTTCTAGTCTTTCATCTATCAAGTTGTCTGGTTTCAGATTTTCAAATCTTATCTGAAATTCCAAATTCTTCATAAATTCTTCAGTTAATTAGAAAAAGTTAAAATTTTCTTATCCTGACACGGATAATTTCTGTTTTATTATATTTTAAAACAGCTTTTTTAAAAAATTAATTTTTTTAAATTGGAGGCTAATTACTTTACAACATTGTAGTGGTTTTTGCCATACATTGACATGAATCAGCCATGGGTGTACGCATGTCCCCCATCCTGAACCCCCTCCCTCCTCCCTCCCCATCCCATCCCTCAGGGTCATCCCAGTGCACCAGTCCTGAGCACCCTGTCTCATGCATCTAACCTGGACTGGCCATCTATTTCACATACATGTTTCAATGCTATTTAAGAGATATAATTCACATAGCATGCAATTCACCCATTAAGGTGTTACAAGTCCATGGCTTTTAGTATATTCAGACAGTCATGTATTGGTTGTCACAGTCAATTTTAGGACATTTTTATCACACAAAAAGAAACTCTAGGAACTTCCCTGGTGGTCCAGTGGTTAAGAATCTGCCCTGCAATGCAGGGGACATGGGTCCGATCCCTGGTGGGAGAAACAAGATTCCCCACGCCTTGGAGCAGCTAAGCCCACGCACCACAACTAGCCAGCCTACGTGGCACAATTAGAGAGTCCGTGTGCCACTAAGGTGTGATGGAGCCAAATAAATAAATATTAAAAACTGTACCCATTAGCTATCTCTTTCCTATTCCCTCATCCCTTCCACCACCCATCCCTAAGCGAGCACTAATCTACTTTATGTCTCTATACAGTTTCCTGTTCTGAAATTTCATATGAATGAAATCATATAGTATGTGGACTTTTGTCACTGGCTTCTTTCACTGAGCATAATGTTTTCCAGATGCATTCAAGTCAGAGTATATATCAGTACTTCATTCCCTTTTATGGTCAAATAATAGTCCATGTCTATATATTCATTTTATTTATGTATTTACATTCAAATATCTTTAGAAGGTTTATTTGCATCAATCAAAAATTGGAAAGAACTCAAATATGTAGAGAAAGACAAAAGAATAAACAAATAGTGGTATATCCACAGACTGTCATACTTCTAAGCTATATAAAAAATAAACTACTCATTAAAGCACTATTGATGACTACCAAAAAGACTGAAGTGACTTAGCAGCAGCAGCAGCAGCAAAATGAGTAAGCCACGTGAGGCTACTCAGAGACAAAAAAGAATAAACTTTTCATGAACAGAATTATGTATAATTTTAAAATGGAAGCTAATCTATGATAATGCTAGTCTGAAGAGCAGAGATAGTAAAGAGAGAGACATTATAAAAGGGCATGAGGTAAACCAAAAGATAATGGAAAGCCTCATTACTATGACTGTGGTGGTGGTTTTACGGACTTATATGGATGCCAAATCTTAATCAAATTGTTGAGTTTAAATATAATCAGTTTGTTGCATGTCACTTATACCTTACTAAGGCTCTAAAAATACAATTCAAAATAAAAAGCTAGATTTCCTACAATTCTGGAAAATCAGTTTGGCAAACCTATAATGACTTCATCATCTCTTTCCTCATGCCCTGGGAGAAACACTTTGCTTAGTGGTGGCAAATATTGGAAGCAACAGGTAATTTCTATCAAATTCAGTAGGAATGCAGGCTGGGTTACGAAGCGGACAGCTTGTCCTCCATTGTTGGTATTTTTTACATTTTGATTATTCATTCATCCATTGATAGACATTTGAATTGTTTCTACCTTTTGGTTATTATGAGTAATGATGCTATAAGCATTTATGTACAAAAGTTTATATGGAGATATGTATATCTCTGCTTTTTCCACATTCTTGCCAACACTTGTTGATATTTAAACTTTTGATTCTAAGCATCCTACTATTTGTGAAGTGGTATCCCATTGTGCTTTTGTTTTGCATTCCCCTGATAACCAAGGCTGTGAATATCTATTCATTTACTTATTCTCTACCTGTATTATTTTCCTTGGAGAAATAAATGTCTATTCAGATCTTTGCCCATTTTAAAATTGAGTTGTCTTTTCATAAGTGAGTTGTAAGAGTTCTTTATATATTCTAGATATAAGTCCCTTATGATTTGCAAATGTTTCCCCCAATTTGAGATTTTTATTTTCTTAATGGTATCCTTTGAAATACAAAAGTTTTAAATTTTAATAAAGACCAATTTGTCTATATTTTTCTTTTGTTGCTTGTACTTTTGGTGTCATATCTAGAATTCTTTTCCAGATCTAGGCTCATGAAGATTTACCTCTATATTTTCTTCTAAGAGTTTTATAGTTTAAGCTCTTATATTTAGGTCATTATCCATTTCAAGTGAATGTTTTCTGTATATGTTATTAGGTAAGGGTCCTACTTAGTTGTTCTACATGTGGCTATCTAGTTGTCCCAGCACCATTTGTTGAAAAGACTATCCTTTTCCTTAGTGAATGTTTCTGACACCCTTGTTGAAAATTTATTGACCACAGATCCTATTGACTCAGTTTTATACTGTACTCCGCAATATACATTTATCTCTTTGCCTGAACATGAAGATAATGTCTGATTAATTTATGGAGAACACTAAAATTTTCCGTAACATTTAGCCAGGCAGACCACCTGGAAATCAGTTGACTCTCACTGCATAACAAACAATCACAAAATCTCAGTGGCACAATTGTGTATTTAGCTTATGCATCTGGGAATTGTCTGGGGATTGTCTGATTGAGGTTGGGTCTATCACAGTTAGGGTGGGGAAACTTTTCTGCAAGTGTCTCTCATTTTCTGTCTTGGGTTAGTGTCCCAAACTGTGTGTGCTTTTCTCATGGTGATGGCAGAAGTTCCAGGTATATATTATAGTTTTAGATTTTACTTAAAGGTCTATGACCAATTTTGATTATGGTGGACCTTTATGCAAGGACCTTATGCAAGCCCACCTGCATGAATGTGTTCCAAGCTTCCACTGTTTCACACTGGCCAATGTCTGGTTAAACAAAACAAGTCATGTGGTCAGGTGTAGTGTTAAAGCAGCAGAAAAGTATGTTTCTCTCATGAACTGAGGAAAAGGAAATGAATACTGGATAGTAATTCAGTCTAGATATTTCATTTATACAAAATTTCTTCCAGGAAAGAAATGAAAATCCCCAAAATTCTTGAACTGGATCTCTTTATGCTAGATGCCCCTTGCTAAATTTACTTATTATTGCTAAGAATTTTCTTTGGTTTGCTACAGAGTTGTCAGCATTCCCTGTCATATCACCTGTGAGTAATTATAGTTTACGATGTTCCTTTCCAAGTTTTCTACCTTGTATTTCTTTTTCTTTCCTGTTATACAAGTTAGAATATTCTAGTTCAGTGTTGAACAGAAGCAGTAAGATGAGGCACTTTGCTTTAATATTTGACTATTGAATGTGATGTTGGCTATAGGTTTTCTCTGATACATTTTATCGTATTCAAAAAGTTTCCAACTACTATTCCAAGTTTGCTGAGACCTTTTATTATGAATGAGTGTTAAATTTCATGAAGTGTTCTTTCTACAACTATTGAAATGTTTATTTTTCTCTTTAATTCTCCTATGATAATGAATTATGTTGCTTGAATTTCTTACAGATTTATTGAGGTATAATTGAGATAGAATGAGTTTCACATATTAAAATTATGTAAGTTGATAAATTATGATATTGGTAAAATCATCACTGTGATCAAAATACTGAACATATCTATTGCTTCCAAAACTTTCTCGGTGGCCCAATCATAATTCTTCTTTCCTATCTCCTACGCTGTGGCTTCTCTTGTGGCTCAGCAGGTAAAGAATCCACCTGCAATGCAGGAGACCTGGGTTCGAACCCTGGGTTGGGAAGATCCCCTGGAGAAGGGAAAGGCTATCCACTCCAGTATTCTGGCCTGGAGAATCCATGGACTGTATAGTCCATGGGGTCACAAAGAGTGACTTTCACTTTCACCCTGATCCCCAGGCAACCATTAATCTGCTTTCTGCTGCCATACATTAGTTTTCATTTCCTAAAATTTTATACAAATGGAAGCATATAGTATGCACTAATTTTTGTCTGACATCTTTCACTCAGCATAGTGTAATGTTTTTCAATGTGTAGAATGTAACAGTTTGTTACTATGAATTATGCTTTTGGCATTGAATCTAAGAAATCTTTACCTAGGTCAAATATGTTTTATCCTTTATATTATCCTAGATATACTATAGTTTTAGATTTTGCTTTTAGGTCTATGACCAATTTTGAGTTATGGTGGACCTTTGTGCTTATATTGCGCCTGCCTGGATAATCTAAAATAATCTCTTCATCTCCAAATCATGACATCAATCATACCTGCAAACCACACCCTGCTTTGTAAGGAGAAATAGTCACATGTTCTGGGAACTAGAATTTGGATCTCTTTTGGTGGGGAAGTATATTATTCTGCCTACAACAGAGAGATTCCTGTAAGCAAATATCCCTGGATTTTCCATATTATACAGGTGACTTCCATGTTGCTCTGCAATGGTTTAATATGATGAACAACTTGGGGATGGGAGTAGAAAGACTAAACACTGAACTAAGACTTTCCACCAAAAGCTCACCCAGTTTGTAGTGGAAAGAGCATGGGCTTTAGAGTAATGAGGAATTGGATCTGAATGCTTAATTTTTCCATTATTCATTCTGTGGCCTTTTAATTTACTATCATCAGGTTTGTTATTTAATAATAGAGTGAAAGTGAAAGTCACTCAGCCATGTCTGACTGTTTGCAATCTCATGGACTATACAGTCCATGAAATTCTCCAGGCCAGTATACTGGAGTGGGTAGCCGTTCTCTTCTCCAAGGGATTTTCCCAACACAGAGATCAAACTCAGGTCTCTTGCTTTTCAGGTGGATCCTTTACCAGCTAAGCCATCAGGGAAACCCAATAATAGAGTAACAATCCTCATATTATAGGGATATTTTGAGGACTAAAAAGATAGTATAAGTGTCTAGACAGCACCTAGAACAGAAAATGTATAGCAGTATATGTTTCTTCCAGAAAAACTTTGCTTCTATTAGGCTTTATTCTTCTGGACAAAGAATGTGCATTATTTATCGCTGACGCTTATACTATTGGTTTATGTGCACTGAAACCTTTCATCTTCAAATTAGTATCAATGGCGAAGAGCACATTAGTAGAGCAGTTAAGAGTTATAGGTCCCTATATCTTCATGTCAGTCTGTGACATCTAAATCTTGATGTCAGTCTGTGCTAGTTGTGTGAGATCAGGTCATTTGTTTACACCTCCGTGTTCTTATCTCCTCAATGAGAGTAGTGGGACTCCTACCTGTTTGCCGTGAGGACAGTGGAGGTGCATATGAAGTACTGATCACAGGACTGGGGTGCAGTGATTCACTTGGCCCTTAGAGGGAGCTCCATGTGAGTGAGAAGCCTGTGAAGGAGATAAGCTATGTTGATGCTTCTTTCCCTGGATTCTGTTTTTAGCAAAATTGATTAAGAGGTGATTTAAATCACACAGATTCACAACCATGTGACATTATATATGAATTTTTAAATTTTTGAAGCAGATTTAATTTAGGTTCATTCTCAGTTAACATTAATTTGAGCTGTTTTGCAAAATGCTTAATTCCTTGGCAAGGTCAGAAAATGTGAGTAATTTACATGCTAGAGTATCCTTCAGTGGCTAACCAAGATCGTAAATTCCATAATTCATAAAATATATTTTTAGTATGTATATATATACACACACACCCCCATACAAGTAATGATTACACTAAAATAGGCAAGGTGGTGATCATTTTGAATCTTTCAAACCGTAACCTTTCAAAGAAATTAATTCTTCCTGTGACAAAGATTGCTGAAGCAATAAGCTATAAATGGCTTTTATGGAAACAAATCCAGAAAGAAGACATAATTTTAACATCAACACGCTGGATAACCCAGAGTGGTTCTAAAGTTATTTTTGGCTTATTGAAAAAATAAAATATAAAACAAGAAAGATGTCACGCTCAACACTAAAACTAGAATGCAATATTAAAAAGCTTAAAAGGAGATACATTAACAGAAAGATTAATGCAGAGTTTACTCATCACGTGGCAAGAAATAAGATGATGTAGTTTAAAACATTGAAGAAATTATTAAATTCAGTTTTTAAAGCAACAATATATGAACTATCCTAAAGAGAAGGGAGGAAATAATGTCCTATCTTAGATACTGTGAAACTTTATTCACTGTGAATTTACAACAGTTTAGTTAATTTTCTTCAGTGTGATGAAGAGTGGGCCTGAGCCTGAGCCCCACAGCAGGACTTGCTATTACCCTAACATAGTTTGCACTTTCAAAGTATCTAAGAATTTCTGATTTTTTCTGGTGAGAATTCCATTCCTTCCACCCTTGTTTTCTGCTCTTTGGACAGAACTCAATTATCCCATCTTCTCAGTAACTCCCAAGTAATCTTTCCACCCCTCCTCCCTTCCCCATGCTGTGCAGTGTTATTTATTTCCTCATTGTATTTCCCAAAACACACTTTCTATCCCAGCTATTGGTTTATGATCTTGTCTCCATGACTGAATTATGAACTTTGTGTAAGCAGAGAACATACCTTATTTTTTAAAAAACTTTTAATTTTTTATTGGGATATAGCTGATTAACATTGTTGTGATAGTTTCAGGTGAATAGCAAAGGGACTCAGCCATATATATACATGGATCCATTCTCCCCTAAACTCCCTTCCTGTCCCTGCTGCCGCATAACATTTAGTTGAGTTCCCTGTGCTATACAGCAGGTCCTTGTTGGTCATCTGTTTTAAATATAGCAGTGGAAAACATGCCTTACATATTTCAGTTTCTTTGGAACCTTCCAGGGTGCTTAGAACATGTTATAAAATTAAGTTTGATTTTTGTAGGGCCAGGTATCCATAGTACCATGTATCCACAGGAAACTTTGAGTCTGTCAGTCGTGATAAGGATGGTGATTTAACTACATGGGAAACCTAATATACAAAATTAGGAGACCATTATTTCCTTTCCTCTCTTTTCAGTAATATAAAGTTACTATTATGCTCATTACAAGAATTCCCCCCCCCCTTTTTATTTTCAAAATGAGTTATTAATGTTTTGGATAAAAGCAGAACAAGTTAAAACTACTTATGCCTAGACTTAAACTTCTCATTTTGGCAAACTCAGGAGTCTTAGGTACAGAGAAAATTACTTTCACAGTGTATTTTGAGGTGCACTGGACAGACTCCATTTGCTAAAATTTCTTCTTATCTCTTCCCTTTGCTAGCCAGTCTCCACGCAGAGGCCAGTGCAATTTCTTTTTTAAAAAGAGTGTATCACGTACCTGCTTAAGACTCTGATGGCTTCCCAATCCACTTAGAATAAAACTCAAACCCCTTTATTCGGCCTCCAGGCCCTACACGCCCTGCCGTCTGCTGATCACTCTTGTCCTTTCTCACTGTATTCTGTTTCATTCACGAGCTACAGTCATACTCTCCTGTCTTCTTTTATTTGAAGACACCAAGCTTAGTACCACTTTTAGTCTTTGAAGAACATTCTCTTTTGGAGAGCTTTTCCTTACCTCTTTTAAGAGGCCTGCTACCTCATGGTTTAGATATACATTAAAGACACTCAGCTTTCCTTGATTGCTTGATCTAAATACCTCCTCAAACCTTTCAAGTATATCCTGTTGTTTTATCTTTATTACAGTATTTAGCACTACCTGATTGCTTCTTGATATTTTTTTAGTTTTCTGTCCCTCTCCACTAGATGGTACAATCTTTAAAAACAGATACTTTGTTCATCTCTACGACCCAGACCCGCCCCCCACCTCCCAGCCGCCAAAGGCAAATAGAGGCTCAAAAGCATTTCTAAAGGGAATCAGATTTCTTCTTTATCTTTTCCCTGGTATTCTTTAAAAATATTTCCTGAGAAAGTTGATGTTAAGAACACATTCATCTAAATTACCTTAAATGTTTAAAAATTAGTAGATTAATCATAAGGAGCAGCATCTTGAGACATAAATGTTGAAATTACTGTTGGTTTTAAGATATCCAAATGCAGGTTATAGATTCTGCTAGAACCAAGCTGATGTAGAGGCTGTAGCAGATCTTCCAAGATTTGCTGAAAATGCAGCCAAAGAAAAGGTGAGATGGAAGTAGGACCAAGAGAAATTTTTCTTTTTCTTTGTAAAATGGAAGAAAGGATCACATGTCTCTAAAAGTGGTAAAGTGGCGAAGATTATATTAATTAGGGCATGTTTTATAGACATTTGAGATTTATTTTTCACACATAAATTTCTGTTATACAGAGAAAAATCATATTTACAGAAGATGCTAATATGTAATTAGTGTCATAATTAAGGTGAAGTTTTTAGATATTTAAGGAAGGAGGGATCAGAAAACATTTTGGTATACCATTTATTATGTGATAATAAGTGAAAACTGTACCTGAGTAAGTTTGGAGTGTTATAGATAATTCACTACTCTATTTATTCTGGACATATTGGATCATATTGATGGGTCCTGCATCAGTGGGGCTCCAGTGGCCAGAGACTGACAAAAATCCAATTGTTGAGTAGATTTCTTTGTTTTTAAAATGACAATATATGACATCATCTCTAAGGTCTCTAACGGATCTGAAAACTCTGTAATGAATTGGAATGTTACAGGTTTCAGAAGCAAAATACGCTGAAAGCAGAGGAAAGCATACGAATGAGATCAGTGAAGCTAAAATTCATCCTCTCCAAATCTCCGACTGGATGGCCTTATGTGCCACGTGGAGAGTGCATTACCTCTTTCAAAGTAGAGTAAATCAATGAACAAATAGCAATGATAGGCCATGCCTAGCAATTTAAGATTGCAAAGCTTTTTCTGGAGAAATTATATGCTTTGTAGATAGGAGGGACCTAAAAAATGATTTGGTGTAGCTTTTCTTTTTAATCTATGAAATGTAAGTATTATGAAAGTGAAAGTGTTAGTCACTCAGTCATGTCCGACTCTTTGTGATCCTGTGGACTGTAGCCCACCAAGCTCCTCTGTCCATGGAATTCTGCAGGCAAGAACACTGTAGTGGGTTGTGCCATTTCCTTCTCCAGGGGATCTTCCTGACCCAGGGACTGAACCCAGGTCTCCTGTGATGCAGGCAGACTCTTTACCTACTGAGCCACGAGGGAACACCAAGTATTATGAGATGTAACAGATATTATATAAAGAATGAGTTCTGTGTTTAAATAAGTATGGAAAACACTGCACACTATATTTAACTGGAAGATCTCAAATCTCATCTGAGTAATAAAGGTCCTAGAAATTCATCAGTAAAGAAAATGAGTTGACTCTAAACATACATTTCATTCACTCAACATTTATCACATGCCCACTGTGTACCAGCAGCCAATGCTAAGTTAAGAGCAAGTTCAATATTCAAGCAAAAGTAAGGAGATACAACCAGTCCATCCTAAAGGAAATCAGTCCTGGGTGTTCATTGGAAGGACTGATGCTGAAGCTGAAACTCCAATACTTTGGCCACCTCATGCAAAGAGTTGACTCATTGGAAAAGACCCTGATGCTGGGAGGGATTGCGGGCAGGAGAAGAAGGGGACGACAGAGAATGAGATGGCTGGATGGCATCACCGACACGATGGACATGAGTTTGAGTAAACTCCGGGAGTTGGTGATGGACAGGGAGGCCTGGCGTGCTGCAATTCATGGGGTCGAAGAGTCAGACATGACTGAGCGACTGAACTGAACTGAACTGAAGGGGACCGATATGGCTCAAGCAAAATGAGCCAGAAGGAGAGTCGCAGGAAACGAGATGGAGAGGGTTGCTGGTGATGATTTTCCTCTGGGCAATTTAAAGCTTTTGGCTTTTTCTCTGAGTGAAATGGGGAGCCACTGCAAGACTTTAACTAGATAAATAACTCAACTTTTTTTAAGCCCTTAAAAGATTGTTTCAGTTGCTATGTTAAGAATAGACTATAGAGAATAGAGTTTCAAGGACAGAAGAAAAGAAACCCATGAGGGGTCTGTTGCCATAATCCATGTGAGAGATCTTTATGATCTTGACTAGGAGGATAGCAACGGACATGGTGAAAAGGGTGAGATTTGCCTTACTAAAGGTTCTGTGGAAGAAACCACTTCTAAGTTCATTCATGTCATTGACTTCAGTTAGTTCTTTGTGTTTCTACGACTGAGGTTCCTGTTTCTTTACAGCTATCAGACAGGGGCTGGTTTTTGCTCCTAGAGGCTGCCCACATTTCTTCACTATGCCTTTCATGTGGCCTCCTCCGACAGTGGTGGGATGAGTCCTACTAACACTTGGAATCTCTCTAACTTCAGTCAAATAAAGTTCTTTGCTTTTAAGGACTCATGTGATTAGATTCAGCCAATGGAGATAATTTAGTATGATCTCTCTGTAACCTTAATCACAACTGCAAAGCCCCTTTGCCATGTAATTTATTCACAAATTCCAGGGATTGAGGCATGGACATCTTTGGGAGAGGGAGCATTTTGCCTCCCCAAATCTTTCATTTAAAGATTCAAGGCATTTTTCAAAAGATATCCTATAAAATTAAGCTTTTTCTGTGAGATAAGAGATTATAGATAATACTCCATTTAGACAATCAAGAAGAGAAGCAAAAAAAAAATTGTAATTTGTGAAATGTAATTAATTTCCTAAATATCATCTTTCCTTTTCTTTTTTTTCATTTGTATTTGATCCCATTTCATTCCATTCAATTCCACAGCTTTAGGTGAACAATTTCCATATGCCAGACACCAATGTTAGTTGCAATGGCTATAAAGACAGAAGACATATTTTTAGCTCTTAAGAAGCTCACAGCTTATTTGGAGAAACCTCACAAATGCAATTTTCAGCAACATGATATAGCAAATGAACGTTAGTGGCCAAATAAATTGAGTTAGAACTACTTGTACACCCTAGAGTCCCTAACACTATATTGGACCACAGGAATGTGTCCAAAGTAACTAGATTTTCAAGAAGTTGCCAACAGTCTCCATAAAACATTTTTTTCCTTTGCTTGTATCTTCAGCTGCCGGAATAAAAATCTTTTGGGGCATTGCCTTGTGACTAAAAGGGAAAACATTTCAGACTAGGCATGAGCCTGCTCGTCTTTCTATAACTTTATAAGGTCAAATACAAGCCTATAAAAACCAAGGCTTCCCCTTGTGATCAATAGAGTGGGTGCATCAAGCTGGCGGCTGAGCTGGGGCCTGCGCATGAGTCAGTCCCTCAGGAGTGCTCTGTCTGACCCTTTGGCATTCACTCTTGCTGTGCGTACACTGTAGGAGACTGCTGAGGTGCTTGTTGGCAGAGCTCTGAAGCAATTATATAGACCCTGGCAGTGTCCTTCACAGACAAAAATGTCTCAAGTTTTTATCAACACAATCAAGATAACTGTCTTGCTTTTGGTTGCCCTTTTGGATACCAGTATTTCAAAGAAAATGTAATTTCCCCCTCAGATAAAATTATTTCATATTGTTCATTAAATAATTTATTCATATGTTCATTTATTCTTTCATTTTATTGTACGTCTCCAGAATATGACTCTAAATTTTAGCTTGAAATGTATGCAGACTTCCCCACTGTTTTTTAAGGGAATTTAGAACTTGGTTTGGCCTAGCATGTGCAGTTAACCATTAGTTTGCAGGGATAAGAGGAAAGCAGGGATGCTCATATTTTTGAGCATACATAAGGCACTAACCAGTCCAAATACATGTCAGCCAGAGGTCTTGGGCAGTTCCTGACAACCCCTTGCTATAGCTGGTATGGAATTAACTTCTTAGTTTTGGGAAAATGGGTAGACTCGGAGGCTTTAGGTGTCAGAGAAGAGGATACACTACTAATCAGTAGGAAAATATTTAGATATTTCAACACTTAGTATAGCTATACTGGTCGTGAGAGCTAAATATCAATCCTGAGTAAGAGTATTTACATGAATTAGCAGATGAGTTTGCTGTGGGCAATATTTTTCTGTTGTTTCTTTATTTTGACCTATTCACTCCTTTAAAACTGCCTATAAGAACGATGTTTCCCTGCTCTCCCTTTTCTTAAGAGTTACGGTGAGCTTTGTTTTAAATTTTGCTAGTTTTTTTTTTAAATTAATTAATGTATTTTAATTGAAGGCTAATTACTTTACAATATTGTAGTGGTTTTTGCCATACATTGACATGAATCAGCCATGAGTGTACATATGTCCCCGATCATGAACCCCCCTCCCACCTCCCTCCCCATCCCACCCCTCAGGGTTGTTAAAAAGGTAAGTCACTTGTCCTACATTTCTACTTTGTGGAAACATATCCCAGAAGAATTCACTTTTACTATTTCAGTATTTAATTCTTCTAATGATTGCTTCCATAATTAAACACAGTAGTTTTATATCTATGATTCCTAACAATGTTAAGTAGTATTCATTTAATTAAAGGGCCTTTAAAAATATATATACAGATTACCAGTATCCTCCTTACTGTGGAATGATTCAGGAAATCTATGCTGGACTTGGGAATATGAATTTTTAAAAAGTTCTGATGTGACATCTTTTTTCAGCCAGAGTCAGAACTAATTTACTGGAGAATTATTATCATGTATTACTGTAAAGATCTTTGTTCAACCAGCATGGCCATGGTTGGCAGAATTTTGCAACCTGGAAATTTCTCTTCATTTGTAAAACATCTTACCTTACTTTCTTCATCCTCATCCTTTTCTGTTTTCACATTTTTTTCATCCTTTCTCTAAATTTATTTGCCTTTTTTTTTTGGTGTGTCCTACAGCTTATCTGTTAACTCTACAGTCCTTGCTTTTAGGGAGTTGACAAATTTAGGGAGTTGACAAAATTGCTGTCATACATTATTGTCCAAAGAAAATGGACACAGTGAAAGGTCATTAAAATTGTAGACAACAGAGCTCTCAAAAAAGATGATCAGAATTTTCTGGGAAAATGTATAATCTCATGATCAATTAAAAGGATACATGTTCTCAATAGTTGGAAACAGCATATTGATTTAATGTAGCAACTTATATTTAGCAAAAATTACTTACATACTCAGGAGCATAAAATCTCTATACTCATTCTGCTTGCCAAAGCATTTAATGCAGCCCTACTTGTTTATATAATAAGGGTGGTGCTGAGTTTTCAAATAAAAATTTCTTCTGTAGGACGCATTAAATCACTGGGAGTATTAGGTAGTAGAGAGCACAAATGCACTCAAAGCAGGACATGGCATCTGTTAGACTTGGCTTGATAATGTTTCTAACCTCATGTTAAATCTCTGAGCATTACTAATATGCTCAACACAGGTAGCCAGGCTTACATTCTGGGTAAATGGAGCAACCAGGTCAGTGTCATCTGTTATATAAAAACTGTTCTTAATTGAATCATGTCTGGATATTTTCTCAATATTGGAGTGTTGTTTTGTAGAAGATTTTTAGTTTAATCATATTTCCTATAGGAGGAGTTGCTCCTCTTAATTTTTACAAAGGAATCTATAATTATTTCTGGGAATCTACACCACACAAAAACAGGTGAAGGTAAATATTTTTAAAAAGAATACCATTTTTTTCTTCTCAACCAGCTTCTTTATTTCAAAATTTAACAGCGGATTTTTCTGCCTGGACTCAGTTTTTGATCCCCTCATCTCAGTTGCTCCCTAGTCCCAACTCCAGCAGTTCTAAAATCTAATTCTTCCTTTCAAATACTTTAGACAATGAAAAATTGGAAAGTAAAAATTTTTAAATACCATTTATAATAGTGTTAAAACCATAAAATGCTAAGGGATTATTTTTTTCTTAAGGTACATAAAATTGCCTCACTGAAAAACTACAAAATGGTGCTGAAAGAAATGTTAAAAGACTTATGTAAATAGGAAGAACTAATATATTTATTGATTTGGAAGATGCTACTGTTAAGATGTCCATTCTCCCCCCAGTTTTATGTGTATATGTGTATTCAACATAATTACAAATTGTCTAAATTCCCTGTGGGTTTTTAAAGAATTGTCTAAATTCCCTGTGATTTTTAAAGTGTATTTGGAAATGCAAAGGACCTAGACTAGCAAAAAAAAAAAAAAAGTCTTCTAACAAAGCTAGCAATACCTGACCTCAGGATGTGTTACAAAGCTAGAGTTATAAAGATAGTAGACAAATATACTAAAATGATAATCGATAAATAAATTAAAATATAGTATCTCAAAATAGACTCACACATACATGTATGGTTAAGTAATTTTCAACAAAAGCATCAAAGTGATTCATTGAGAAGAGCAACATCTTTTCACAAATAGTGCTAGAAAAACTAGATATTCAAACAGAAAAAGCACTTCAACTTCTACCTCACTCCATACTCAGAAATTATCTGAAATGGACATAGACCTATAGATAAGTGCTGAAATTATAAAGCTTCTAGAACAATAAATTGGAAAATATCTTCATGAACTTGGAGTAGGCTAATATTTCTTAGGACAAAGAAATCACAAACTCGACTTAGTTATAACCAAAAACTTCTGTTCATCGAAAGACAGTGTTAAGAAAACAAATAGATAAAACAACAGGCCTTAAGAAAATAATCATAACAAATACATTTGACACAGGGCTTATAACATATAGAGACTATACATAGAATTCCTACAACTCAGTAATAGTGTTATAATTGTATGAAAAATGGACAAAATATTTAAGTAAATACTTCACAAAAATCACATATGTATTACTGATGAGCACATTAAAAAGTATTCAACATCACTGATTCTCAAGGAAATGCAAATTAAAACACAAATTGATAAAAGATTGACAATACCAAAAGCTCTAGAGAGTGTAGAACATCTGGAAATTTCATACATAGCTATAAATATATAGAATGGTACAATACCTTTGGAAAGTAGTTGGGAAGTTCCTTTAAAAGTTAAACATACATATGTGCATCCTGTGATTCAGCAGTTACACTTCTAGGTGTTTATCTAAGAACTAGAAATATCTATCCACAAAAGCCTTGTTATATAATGTTTAAAACTACTTTATTTATAGTAGCCCGAAACTGGGAAAAAACCCAGTGTCCATCAACAGGAGAACAATGATTAAATAAATTGTTATATATTTATACAATGGAGCAACAATAAAAATAAGTGAACAGCTTCTTAGCACTTATCTTCATCTGGCTTATCATTTGTTTATTGTCTGCCTTCCCCTGCCAGGATGTACGTTCCATGAGATCAAGGCATTCGTCTGCTTATGGTCACTCATGTATTTTAGCACTGAGAAACACTTAGATATAAGAAGGACTCAATACATTTTGTGGAGTTGATGGAAGTAACATTCATATGCCACTTCCTTCTCTCAGAAGGCTGCTGTCGTCCTCTCTTCTCATATCCACTCTGTCTTTTCCATAAGCACCTGTCCTTTCTTCTTACCTGTCTCAGTGAATAAATGTCTTGTTCCTTCAAAGAGGATTCTCCTATGTTCTTTTTCTCACCTTTGCCTTTTAACCTGGAAAATTTCACAATTTATTCCCCATTTTCCCTATATCCTTAACCTCTCCTCTGCAGAGAGGTAAACTGCCCCTTTTCCTGGAGCCAATAAGCACACTCGAGTTTGTACTACCTAGAAACAAAACAAAAAAGTTCTCTAGAATCCACATTCCCCAGTTGTACTGCTTTTTCTATATATCTTTATCTAAACTTCCATTTGCAGCCAAGTTTCATGAGAAAGAGTTCTATTTATATTATTTCCACTTTCTCATTGCTCATGTCATTCCTCAACCTACAGTATCCTGAATTCTTCTCTACCTACTCCACCAAGATTATTTTCATCTTAAAATTTACCATGATATTCATAATGTCAAAGTCACAGTCAATGGACAGTGTATTTCTATATCCTAAGGGCCCTTCTGGGGCAGTGACCTGTTGAATATAGCTATCTTCTTGACACTAGCGTGATCCTTTTTTCTTGCTATCTTCCTGATTTTTTATGTTCTTATTCTCTAACACAGACTCAACTTCCTCAACTTACTATTTAAATGTTGATGTCTCCCAGAGTTTCAGATGCATCCTTTCACTCTGTCCAGCCATGCCAGCCTTCTTCCTATTTGCAAAAAAAGCACAAGCTTAACTCTTTCCTGCAGATTTATATTTGCTATTGTTTCTACCTGGAACACTTCTTTTTTGTCCTTCTTGTTCTAAGTCACCTTCTGTGTGACTATATCTCTCAGGATCCTCATAGCAAATATGTCATACCATAAAAGGAATAATTAAAGAATTTGAATAAAAATAGCATTTATGGATAGGTATGGATAGGATGTAGGGAAATTTACAAGGCACAGTAAAACACTCTGTTGCTTCCTGGCAACAGCAAAAAGTTGTGCATCAAAGAAAGACTAGCAGTTCTAGGTGATAGTTAGTCCACTAGTTAGTTAGTCCCACAAAAGGGGGTTGCCTGGCAGAAGCTCTGTCCTTCAGATATGCAGCCACTGACAAAGCATGGTCAAGCAAAAAGTGAGAAGGAAGCCAGAATACTTTGACCTCTGCTTTCTCCCACTCTCTGATTGGCCGACCCTGCTGGAAGCCAGAGGACAAGGGGGCCTGGTTGATGTTGCCTATGTGAGTCATTCCTGGAGGCTGAGAAGGACACGAAGTAGAATCAGAGGGGCCAACAGTGGATACCCAGTTTCCCTCTCTTCTCTGTCAGCATCCATCAGTGTCATTTGTCAAGATGAACACCTTGTTCCAACACAGGAGAATAGAAAGTCTTATCAGTTAGCATGTCTTTTTGGAGTGATATCAATTCAGTCAGTCTTACCTGAAAGTTAAAATAGTAGCACCAGTGTATTTCACTTAAGGTAGCTATAGCATAAACCCTGACAGTTGGCCTTTCTTTCCATAACACAAGGACCTGACTTAAGCTTTGATTGCTCAGGCACCCACTTCAAAGAGTCGTCTACTTCAAAGATGGCATCCACTTCAAAGATGGCATCCACTTCAAAGATGGCTAAATTAAATATCTTGACTAAGCACATTGCCAGCCACATGACTAGATAAAGAGCCAACTCCGCTTCCCTCTACCAAGGCTCCTTTGTTTGGAAGTCTCGGTTGATTTTGATAACTGACCCTTTGGGCTGCTTGTTCTTTTCTTCTTTCCTTGCTTCAAATTACCACTCTTATGTTTTAAATTCATCATTAAAGCGTGAGACTTGCCAACCCAAGGCCCCTACCCTGGACCTCAATAAAGCAGAGTCCTGGGCCTTCCTCCCCTACTTTCTCTCTCTCTTTCCCTCTACCTGTGACCTTGCTGTGTGGCCCTAGGTGTGCCCTTTCTTTTCAGAACCTGTGAGTAATAAACCATTTCTTTTAAGTTTCCTGATGTTTATTGCTGAGAGCCTCTTGCAATTGTAATAAAAACCAGAAGTCCATGTCCATCCACAACATTGGTTATTAATAGGCTGATCAGCATGAAACAGTAGTGGACTAAAAAGGTGGAGAGAATTAATTAAAATAAAATTAGCCCTACAGTCCCTGCTTCTGTTACAAGTCACAGGGACTACATATTCATATATTTCTTCCTCCATCATTCTTTCTGTGTTACCCTGTCTATTGGCATCTTGGCTGTTTTTATTTCCTCCTTTGTGATGACCTTTCTTGACCATAGAGTAAAAGTCCTCATTGATTGGTACAGTTTTCCCTTGACCAGAGCTATTGGGCAAATGATCACAGAGAAAGAATCCAGTAAATCCCTGGATACTGGTCTTCTTTGCCCTCACTATATAGCAGTGCCCCAGTTTTCCCAGATAATAAGGATCAACTACCAATGTTCTCCTTGTTTGTTAGTTCAGGGTATGAAAAATACAAAATAATCTGATGGTAGTCTCAAATCACAAGTTAGTAGAATAATGACTGTATTCCTTAGTGGAAGCACTCCTCCACGAGGCGCTAAGATCTCCAATTCCAGATCTCAAGGTCACTGAGACGAACCTCTCCTACCTTCATTCTTTTGCCAGATCCTGAATTCTGGCTTTTGGTAAGATTGTACCATATATTGATCACTGGTATGTAACAAATCCTGTAGAATGTCAGCTCAGCCTTGCAGGATGTTGACTCCAAGCCATCCCCATAAATAAAATTTCCTCAGGTATTCTAACTGTCCTGTCAAGTCAGCCACTTCTAGGTTATAAGGACTGAAAAACTAGTGAATTCTATGGCTGTGAGCTGACTGCAGCTTTTCTTTTATCAGCAAATGAGTTCTTTGATCTGAGATGGTGTGCTAATCTCAATTAGGATATAGTGATGAATAAGACTTTTTATTAAGGTCAACAGGTTCACAGGTGATGGTGTTGACAGAGGCATTGAAATCAGAAAAGAATCATCTTCACCCAAATTTTCACTGATTACTATGAGGGCAATAACTTTCCCTTGCTCACCGCCTCATGATAGAATGGCTCTCCAAAATAATCCACATGGTACTAGGTGCCTGGACGGTACCTCAGAAGATGGGACAAGCAGAACTCAATATTGTCTTTGCTGTTGTCTGGTCCAGTACTCACCTAAAGCTCTGAAGAGCCACCACACTTGCCATCATGGCATCTTTGCATATGGGCCGATTGAGTTAGCACTGAGGTGGAAGATAAAAAGGCAAGCATGCCATGCAGACCCATTCATAACCAGGTCCACAATTTTTGTTTCTTTGTTGTTTGGTCAGAGGGGACTCCTCATGACACCATAATGCCATGACACCATGGGAGCATCAGTCATCTACTCGTGAAGTTGACTTGAGCCTTCCACATACTACTATGCATGATCAACTTTATGTTTCAACAAATTAGATAACATTCTTGATGAACAGTGTGAGTCACATGGTCACTTGGTGTCTCATTATTAGGTGTTCAGTCTTCTAGAGCTCAGGAGAAAATCTAGGGTTACTTTTCAAGTGAAAAATGATGCTTAGAAACAGGTTTGATCTTAACCCCAGGTTGTAGAGATTTGTGTTGTAATTCTACTGGGTATTGCTAGAGGTTCCACTCAGGGTCTCTTCTACCATAGATAATTAATTATGATACCATTGGATCAACTGCTCATAAGATCTAAATAGTAGAGCAGCTAGAACCTATTGGAAAGCCTTTCTTTTTTTTTTTTTTTTTGGTCCAAGTCACCCATGGGGGAAGTTTTGTGTCATCTAATAAGTGGTTTTGGAAAGCTCACCCAAATACATTAAATGAGGCCTCCTAAAACCAAACAGTCCAAGCAATATTCCTCTTTCTTGATGGCAAGATGTATGAGAACAACTTACAACTTGTCACTCACGTTATAGGACATATCTGGATGTGCCCATAGGCCACTAGAGCTAGATATTTTTCTAATGAGCATTTCCCTGAACTCTTGCACTTATTTCCCATATTCTGCTGGGCATATGTTTTAGCAGACATATAGAGATGCTTTCTAATTTCTGCTGAACAGGTCCAAGTAGTGCCATATTATATAATGGACCAGCATGATATTCTGGGTGGTATTAAGATGATGAAAGGACATCTGGATGATATATAACACAGAGCAGGAATAATGCCCTAACCCTGATGTCAAGATAACGAAGTCTACTGTAGTTCCTGCCACATGAAGAAATACGTCATTGTCATAGATCTCTATGTTCAAAACAATCTGATTGCTACTCTAATCCTGAGGTTTATTATTTCACTTTTACCCACTTTATCTGATTATTAAGTGACCACCAGTTCAGGACCCCAATATTCCTATTAAAACTGAGGACCCCAATTTCCTTGAGACAGCCTCAATACTACCTCTGGCTTAACAATTAACACCTAGTTTTTCAAAGATAGTAGTATTACAACTTCTTATTGTGTAGATGAAGGAAATATCCTCTGAGTTCATACCATAGGGGATATGGTTAGGGTGGCTACACAGTTGGCATGAAAGAAGTTTACTTGTATCCTTTTGATCCTTTTAGACTCCCTTTATCTAAAATGTGCCAGGGAAATTCCTGCACTGCTGCCATTTTCCCATCACTTGCTGCGGGCCACCACTGAGCCCTGGCTTCAATTAATCAATCTAGTTCAAGAAGGTACCTGAAACTTCTACCTGCATGAGTTAACACATTAAATTCTGAATCCTGAATGTACTCCCATGTTAATAAATAAAACTGATGTCTTCCTGTGAGTTGACTACCTTGGTCTAAACTATTAAGGTTGGTGAAAAAGTAATTGCAGTTTTGGACCATGAATTTTAAATCATTGTAACTAGCTCAGGCACATCTTTATTAATCAAAATAGAAACCATTACAATCAACACATTTTTGCCAACTAGAAATAAGTTTGTTTATTCCTATAGTGTGAAAATCCATGCTTCAGGATTTGATGAACTCTTGAAAAGTGTTTTCTGCATTTTGCTCGTCGTGGAAGCATTCTCCCTGAAAAAAGTTGTCAAGATGCTTGAAGAAGTGGTAGACGGTTGGCAAGAGGTCAGGTGCATACGGAGGATGAGGCAAAACTTTGTAGCCCAATTTGTTCAACTTTTGAAGCATTGGTTGTGCAACATGTGGTTGGGTGTTATTGTGGAAAAGAATTGGGCCCAGTCTGTTGACCAGTGCTGGCTGCAGGCATTGCTGTTTTTGGTGCATCAATTTGCTGTGCATATTTCTCAGATGTAATAGCTTTGCTGGGATTCAGAAAGCTGTAGTGGATCAGACAGGCAATAGACCACCAAACAGTGACCATAACCTCTTTTTGTGCAAGTTTGGCTTTGGGAAGTACTTTGGAGCTTCTTTTCAGTCTAACCAATAAGCTGGTTGTTGCCAGTTGTATAAAATCCACTTTTCGTCACACATCACAATCCTATCAAGAAATGGTTCGTTGTTATTGCATAGAATAAGAATCAAAGCAATAATTTTTTTTTTGATTTGCAGTCAACTCATGAGGCATCCATTTATTGAACTTTTTCACCTTTCCAATTCTCTTCAAATGCCAAACAACCAAGAATGGTTGGCACTGAGTTCTTTGGCATGTTCTTGTGTGGTTGTACAAGGATCAGCTTTCGTGATCCTCTCAGTTGGTTGTTGTCAGCTTCTGATGGCCGGTCACTGCACTCCTCACCTTCAGGGGTCTCATCTCATTTGCAAAATTTCTTGAACCACCACTGCACTGTATGTTCATCAGCAGTTTCTGGGCCAAATGCATTGTTGGTGTTGTGAGTTGTCTCCACTGCTTTATGACCCATTTTGAACTTGAATAAGAAGATTGCTCAAATTTCCTTTTTGTCTAACATCATTTCCCTAGTCTAAAATAAATGTGAAATAAACAGCTACTAATGTCATTAGCCAAAAAAAAAAAAAGAAAAAAACAAATATAAAGCAGGAATGTGCATTAAAATGATGTATAACATAACCACATTTATTTAAGAATGTATTCCAATGCACTTCAATACTTTGGCCACCTGATGCAAAGAACTGACTCATTAGAAAAGACCCTGATGCTGGGCAAGATTAAAGGCAGAAAAATAAGGGGATGACAGAGGGTGAGATGTTTGGATGGCATCACTGATTCAATGGACATTAGTTTGAGCAAGCTCCGGGAGTTGGTGATGAAGAGGGAAGCCTGGCATGCTGCAGTCCATGGGGTCCTAAAAAGTCAGACATAACTGAATGACTGAACTGAACTGACTCCAATATCAAACAGCAAAATTCAACAATGGAAAACCACAATTACTTTTGCACCAACATAAATACTTAGAAGCTAGTCCCATACATGCTTTCCAGAATTCTGCTTACATGAATCTGCCACTCCTTTAGGTCTTGAATTTTTCCAACTGTGCAATGTTGGACCTAGCAGCAGTGAAGGGTAGTAAGTGCATATCCTGAAAAGATCAGCATGTCCTTGTAAGCCACTTGCAGGACTGGCCAATTAAAGTATGTATGATCCTCCATGAGTTTTTCCCTTTAACCAACTGGATGTTGACACCTAGGGTGGCCTTGGAACTGTGCGTTCCATCAGCCTGCGTCTCCAAAAGACTGCATGGAAAGAACCCCACATCACCCTACTCGACCAGCAAGCGCACCACCAGTGGACTGTCACATAAGAAACGAACATCTATTGTGTTTGAGCTATTTTGTATTTCAGATCTACTGGTTATATCATTTTGCCTACTTTCATAAAACAGGGCCTTTTGCTTCTCTTTTTACTTAAAATGTGGTTTGTAAATTATTTTGAAAATGGGAAATTTATGATTCATAGAATTAATGTCATAGATGTCCTTTTCTCCCTGTGCTCCTACATAAATTTGTAGAGGTGACAACTCTAATGATAATTAGATATTATTAGTCTGCATGCCACTCTTAGAATGTTATTTGTTCTTTCCCATTAGTGTCACAGAAGCTACAATTTTCAATGCCAGGGGGATGCAAAACATACATAGGAAACCTTTAAGGAAAATACCATATTGATGACCTGAGTGACTATCAAAAGAGATCTTTATGCAGGACAAATGTTTCATTGTAGCCTTTTTCCCCAGGGAAAAAGATATCCCTTTATATAAAACATTATCAACATGTATTGCACACAAACAGCTATGTATCGTAAGTGCTTTTTTAATTCCTTAATGCAGAACAAGATCAGTTCAGTTCAGTTCAGTTCAGTCACTCAGTCAAGTCTGACTCTTTGCGACCCCATGAACCGCAGCATGCCAGGCCTCCCTGTCCATCACAAACTCCCAGAGCTTACTCAAACCCATGCCCATTGAGTCGGTGATGCCATCCAACCATCTCATCCTCTGTCATCCTCTTCTCCTCCTGCCTCCACTCCCTCCCAGCATCAGGGTCTTTTCCAACGAGTCAACTCTTTGCATCAGGTGGCCAAAGTACTGGAGTTTCAGCTTCAGCATCAGTCCTTCCAATGAACACCCAGGACTGATCTCCTTTAGTATGGACTGGTTGGATCTCCTTGCAGTCCAAGGGACTCTCAAGAGTATTCTCCAACACCACAGTTCAAAAGCATCAGTTTTTTGGCGCTCAGCTTTCTTCACAGTCCAACTCTCACATCCATACATGACTACTGGAAAAACCACAGCCTTGACCAGACAGACCTTTGTTGGCAAAGTAATGTCTCTGCTTTTTAATATGCTATCTAGGTTGGTCATAACTTTCCTTCCAAGGAGTAAGCGTCTTTTAATTTCATGGCTGTAATCACCATCTGCAGTGATTTTGGAGCCCAAAAAATAAAGTCTGTCACTGTTTCCAATGTCTCCCCATCCATTTCCCATGAAGTGATGGGACCAGATGCCATGATCTTAGTTTTCTGAATGTTAAGCTTCACAAGGTAAGAAAAAACACTGAAATACCTACAGGGTTCCTAATAACCCTATCAAGGTCTCTTTTCAGGCAGATTAAATAACCTCGAAATTTGAGACCTTGGAAAATTTTTAGCAGAACTCTCTTTACCACATTTAGAGTTTGTTATGCAGGTGGGTAACTCTATTGGGCTATGTGATTAGAACCTTGAGTTACTTTTTCTAGAAGAAATGATAACTCTACCTTGATATTACACTCACTATAAACAAGGGCATCTTCACTTAGCATCGGCCAATTTCCTTTTATAGAATTCAATGTTTGACTTTGTTATAGGTACCCTTTGGTCAGATTATTTCAGGGTATTCCTCTAAAACACTTAATTTTAAAAAAGTAGAACAGTGTTATCAGTCATTAACTAAAAACCCCCTTGTCTTTCTTTTTATTTTCTTTAAAGTGTTCACTGTAGAAGGCAGAGGGTCGAGTAGAAAATGATCTGAATGTCAGGAAGCTGTGGGTTCTTATCCTGCCTCTGCTGCTTGCCATGGACTCCTAAGTAAACTACTGACCCCACTAAGTCTTGTTTTTTCTCAGTCTCAAAATGAAAGCCTCTTAGGGTACTGATGAGGAGCTAGTATGTATAAAGCGCCTGGTATACAGTCCCTTCTCGTTCCTTTATTCTCTTTGGCTCTAGCCTGATTCTTCTTGATTGAATTAACAAGATTTCTCAATGACTTGCATATCAAATCAACTTGACAGAGTTGTCATGTGCTCCAGACACAATTATCACTCAGAACACTTGTCCTTTGGATCTGGTTCATGCATTATTTAAAAACCAAGCATAATTTGTTGATTAAATTAAATGTGTAGACTTTAAATATTAAAATATATTTAAATTCACCATTTAATATCAAAGGCAGTCTGATGTTGAAATCATCTTCTCGCATCAGCAGAGACATATTCACCTCTTTGGGATGAGTAGAAGCATCACCTGTCTGGGCCAAGGATATCCTTGGATCTCTGGTGCTACAAATCAATAAAACTTCAATGCAATCCAGCACAAAGCAATACAATGCAAATTCAATAAAGGAGGAATTTTCTGAATACTTTATTCAAAGCAGTATTCTTATTTTCCCTTACACTTTCTTGTCATCCAAGTACTTAAAACCTTTCTTCTTTATAAGAAGATATGGATATGTATAGAAGCCAAGCTTGAGTAGAGAAGGCTCATGTAATGTAGTCTACCCTATATCTCCACTTTCTTATTTTCCTTTCAGTCCTCAATTCCCTGCAAACTGGTTTTGATACTGTCTATTTTAGTGAAACCATTCTTGAATGTAGCACATAGTCTCCAATTAATAGGAGCACTTTTCAGCCCTTCGTGTATTGTGCCCACTAGTTGCATTTCAAACTATACATAATATGTGAATACTTCCATCATAACTTTCGTAAACTTCTCTCTCTGGTTTTTACTATCACTTTAACTCTCTTGATGTGTTTCAAAGTCTCTCCCTTACTCAGGTTATTTTAATTAATTTTCCCTCACTGATTCATTTTCAGCTCACTATTCTAAGTGTACGTGCTCTTTCTTGACATGACTCTAGTTTGAACTGTGACCTGTGTGACCACCCTGTTTATATATCCAGTCCTACCCTCCCTACTGATGTTTAATAACTGTAAATGTCTTAATTGTACATCTCCACTTAGGATATATGTTAGGGGCCTATATTAAACACCTGTTGGCATTTCTGCCTAGTTTGGAACATTATTTCTGAGCACTACTCCTGACGTACTATTGTGGTAGACTCTGCTTGTGGTCTCCTTAATCTTAATTTCTTGTTCTATCTTACTAATAGAACTTTCATTTTATTTGGGTGCCAATGTGCCCAACTACTAAATTAAACATCAAAACATGGCCAATGTGACCTAAGTGATGTCTTCTAAGGATTTTAGAAAGCGTTGAATCACCTCTTCCTCCTTGTTGCTTCCATCTTTTTCTTTCTACCTGGAATGTAACTGAAAACTGAAGGAGGAATAGTTATTTAGCTACAATGTGGCCATAAAGATGGGAGCCACAAAGCCTGGTGGGTCAGAAAGACAGAAGCAGACTGGAACATTGTAGACACTTTATATCTTATGCACCAGCCCAGACTGTATTAGAATAATTTCAGTTGCGAGTATAATAAAATTTCAAAATAGTAGTGGTTTAACAGTATATAAGTTCATTTCTCTTTGGTGTGAATGAAGTTGTGGTTTGACAGGGGCTGATACAGTGATTCATTAATCATTAGGCACTGAGACTCCTTACATTTTGTTTCTTATAACTTTGGGAATAAGAAGGGCACTTAGTCAAATAATCCATTTATTATATCCACATTTAATTCATGCATGAGAAAGAGGACAAAAGAAGGACAGAATGTCTCTTTTTTAAAATACTTTACAGAAGTCACATAAGACAGTTCTATTCAGATCCATCAGCCAGAAATTAATCACGCAGTAACCACAAAGTAGCCATGCATTCAGGCTTCCCTGGTGGCTCAGCAGTGAAGACTCCATCTGCAATGCAGTAATCACAGGAGATGCAGGTTTGATCCCTGGGTCAGGAAGATCCTCTGGAGGAGGGCATGGAAATTCACTCCAGTATCCTTGTCTGGAGAATCCCATGAACAGAGGAGTCTGGTGGGCTTTAACCCATAGGGTCGCAAAGAGTTGGACATGACTGAAGCAACTTAACATCACACACACACACACACACACACACACACACACCCCAAGCCATGTGTTCAGCTAAAAATCGTGAATACTATGGCAACCCCAGCTGCTCATCTTTGACTTTTTGATATATCAAAAAAATTCCCCATTTGATTAAACGTAAAATTATGATTCAATTACATGAAGCCAAATGCAGTCCTTAATTAATTCAAAATTCAGATCTTAAATGAGACCACTAAGAATAACAGAATATAAAATATGGAATTGACTAAAGGAAGAAAGTAGTGCTTTGGACAATAAGGACTCATATACTGAATGCCCCAAAACTGGTGGTGATCATTCTGTGGAATTAGGTCAAACTGTTGTCTGTTGCATTTTAGGAGGTAGACCACATCAATCCCTAGGCTATTAGGAGAAATGGAAGGCAATTCAGACTACTGCAGGGTATGGGTTACCTTTTGCCACTGTGTCCTCAGACCACTCTACAAACAAAGATGGAAGAGTTGTTTTAATTATCTATGGCTGTGGAATAAACCACTCCAACACCAAATGGTCCAAAACAGTAATTGATACTGCTCTGGTTCTTATGGGATGACTGGGCTCAGCTAGGTGATTTTCCTACAGGGTCTTGCATGTAATTTCATGTCAGATATTAAATGGGACTGGACATACCTGATGTGCTGACTGATCTGGACATCCAAGAAGGCTTTTCTCCTTACATGTCAGATGCTTTAGCTAGGTGGCTGGGGGCTGGGGGTCTCTCTCTCTATGCAGCCTCTTCTCACAGCTAAATTGGACTTCCTCACAGCATGACTATATCATGATTGTGCTTCTTACACAGTTGTTGGCTATCCCCAGACTGAGTGTATGAGAGACCTAGCTCAAAGTTACTGGACTTCTTATAATCTACCCTTGGAAAGAATATAGCTTTGCTTCTGTCACATTCTACAGTCAATGTGAATTGTAGGGCCAACCTTGATCCAAAAAGGGGACTACACAAGTTTGTGAATCCCAGGAAGCATGCTTCATAAGAGTTGGGGTGCTTTGTTTGGAAGAGAATAAAAACTTGCTGAGAGAGTTGCTTTAGGCCTGTGTCCTAAAATCTAAATTGCATGTTGAATTTAGATACTGGAAGATTGTTTTAAAAATTGTCCTTACATTCTAAACAAATTCCATGGCAGTGGCAACCTTGGCAAGAGCCAAGACTGACCCGAGCAACTGTCCTTAAGAGTCCTCTATCAAACACAGGTTTTGACTTTGAAGGAAAAGGTGGGATTAATACTGTTGTCATCTAGAAAGAGGCCGTTTTAAATGTAAATTACATAATCATGAAGACTCACCATGTGTGCTGATATGGAATGATGTCTAACATAGACTCACAAGTTGGGTAGCGATGTCCTGGTTTACATGGGACAGTCATGGTTCACACCTGGGGTCCTAGTATAATCACTAATTATATCATGTTCACCCTTAAATTGGCCAATTGAAATGATAAATTACGTTTATCTTATTGTTAAATAACAAAACATAAGATACAGAATAGTGTTTATGTCAGTATATATAATATGACCTATTCAAAACCACATAAATTTAAAGAAAAGTTATGGCCAACATTTTAGTGAAAGGGATAACTTGTGGAAACATAATACTTGTGGAATAGGATACTTTACACATGATAACAGTGGATGCCTGTGGAGCAGGAGCAGGAAACTTCCAATCCTGTGGCTGGAAGACAAGGGTCAGAGACTTACTTTTCTCTGCAAACCCATGTGCCCTACTAGAATTCTGTGCCTTATCCATGTGTTGCCTATTTGGAAGAGCAATTTAAAACAACAAAATTCATTTTCAATACAATGTGAGTCATGCCATGAGAGCTATTACCATATTAGCTTCCATTTACTAGGTTCTTATTCTGCCAGGCACAGGTCTAACCACTATACATACATTAGATTAATTAATTTTCACATCAAACCTAAGAGGTGCTGTGTGATTAACAAAAGTTGCCTGATTTCTTCTATAAAACTCTTTTTATTTTATCCTGTTTATACTGTTCTTATTCCTGCTGATTCTGTGATACCGCATGATAATGCTGAATGTTTGCTAAGTTAGTGGCTATAGTAGGAAGTGTTCTTTCTATATTTGAAGTCCTGAGCCCTTTCTCTTGGGCTTCCCAGGTGGCTCAGTGTAAAGAATCCTCCTGCCAATGCAGGAGATGCGGGAAACGAGGGTTCGATCCCTGGGTCAGGAAGATCCCCTAGAGGAGGTAATGGCAACCCACTCCAGTATTCTTGCCTGGAAAATTCCATGGACAGAGGAGCCTGACAGGCTGCAGTCCATAGGGGTGCAAAAAAGTTGGACATAACTGAGCATGCCCTTTTTCTTGCTCAGCTACTTACTACCTATGCAAACCTCAGCAAACCACTTTCTAAGAAAGGCTGGGTTTTCACCATAGAATGAAAACAAAGTGCCTTCTCATTTTACTAGCTTACTGTGAGGATCAAATAAAGGCATTCATATCAAAATAGGTTAAGAACCAGAATGTAGCATAGGAATTTGAGTTACTATTATTATTAATGACCTAGTGAAATACTTCTGTCATAAAGCCATAAATCAATAGAGATGTAACTGAAAACAATTTGAAGACCATTTTCATTTTCAGCACAAGTGGCATTTCCTCGTTGCTTGTTGCTTTATATAGTCAATAGTTTTATGCATAGCAACAGCCTTGGATCAGCAAGTACATAATGAACATACTTTAAGCAGGAAGTGTTAAATGATCCATGTCTGTTGTTATGAGCTAAGCCTCGATTAATTCAGGAGGTGGTTTTCTCAGTTGAAAAGAAAGCAAATGACCTCATGTCATTTACTGTACATAAATAAATTCAACATTTGATGATACAATGGTAAGATAAGTTAAATTTGTGGTGTTCTCTCTTAAGGAAGCCTTGGAAATATTGTACAGTATTTATTTAGCTTCACTCCCTTTTCTTTTGCCTAATTTGGGAGCAGACTTTATTCCTCCTTTTCTTCCACCTCCCTCTCCTCCTCCTCCTTCTTGGTCTTCTTCTTTTCAGGAACAAAACAAGTATGTAAAATACTGCAAAATAATGACAAAAAGTCTTACTAGAAATTAAACAGAAAAAAAGTAAAATAATTTGATTTAATAAATAACATCTTTGAAAATATATGCAGAGTTTTCTAGAGGGTTTATCAAACTAAAAATCTTGCAAATTGTCATACATAAAAATGGAATTGTTGGAGAAATGAAAGGAAAGGTAAAATATATAGCTTAGTTGTTTTTACAGCTTTGTAAAGTTACCTGGCAGACTTGCCTATGGTTTGGTTTATTTTAGCTTTTCTTGGCTCTTGTAATAGTTGAAATCCAGAAAAATCTCTTAGAGACCTTTATCTCATTGGTGATTTAAAAATTCATAACACCGGTAGGCCCCAACAGCTTAGTTTATTTTTGCATAGAAGTTTTATTTTTCTTTCAACAGTGTCCTGTCTCCCCCTCCCCCCCCACCTCCCTCATGGAACCCCTCATCCCTCTGCAGTGGCACTCTGATAAGCAGCTTTCTAAGGGGAGAAGGGATGTTTGAAATGTGGGGGAAGATGTGAACTACAACCCACAGGATAATCTTTATTTAGATAATTGTGTGTGTGTGTGTTTTCATTTTTTTTTCATTTATTTTTATTAGTTGGAGGCTAATTACTTTACAATATTGTAGTGGGTTTTGTCATACATTGACATGAATCAGCCATGGATTTACATGTATTCCCCATCCCGATCCTCCCTCCCACCTCCCTCTCTACCCAATCCCTCTGGGTCTTCCCAATGCACCAGGCCCAAGCACTTGTCTCATGCATCCAACCTGGGCCGGTGATCTGTTTCACTATAGATAATATACATGTTTCGATGCTGTTCTCTCGAAACATCCCACCCTCGCCTTCTCCCACAGAGTCCAAAAGTATATTTAGATAATTTTTATCTGGAGATTTAAAAAATGCTGACCAAGGTACTCAGTCCTATTTTCTTAACAGAAGAATAAAGCAAGAAGGTGGAAAATGCTTAGTACACCTGCACCCTGGTTGGAATTCAACATTTCCTCTTATTTAGGGATTTATTACTTAATTATTATCTTCTATCCAGAACTCACAGAATCAGTAGGCAAAAGCTTTCTGGGAGGAAATTTCTGAGTGTGGGTTTTAGAGTCAACCTGACCTCACTTGATGCTGGAAGGGATTGGGGGCAGGAGTAGAAGGGGACGACAGAGGATGAGATGGCTGGATGGCATCACCGACTCGATGGGCATGAGTTTGAGTAAACTCCGGGAGTTGGTGATGGACAGGGAGGCCTGGCGTGCTGCGATTCATGGGGTCACAAAGAGTCAGACACGACTGAGTGACTGAACTGAGCTGAACTGACCTGACCTCACTTCAGATTTCTTGGGTATTTTTAGGCCAGAGAGTTTAGCCACCTCAGCAGAAGGAACCAAAATTTTTATCCTATCCAGAAGAAACAAAACTAGCTAAGACAAAGTTGCAAACAAAAATAGTAACAACAACTGAAGCAAAATGGCCAAAATGTATGTTTACTGTAATGGAAGGAGATTGCATGTGAGGTCAGGAACCTGCCTGTAATTGCCTAGAATAAGTACTCACAGGAGATATGATCTTAGACTCCTTGGCCTCTTTCTTCATTTGTTCAATTGTAGTGACTACTTTTCTTGGCTGGAGAATTCCATGGAGAGAGGAGCCTGATGGGCTACAGTCCATGGGATCACAAAAAGTCAGACATGACTGAACAACTAACACACACACACAGTGACTACTTGCCTAACTTCTTGTGCAGACTGAACAATGGTATATCTCGGAGGTCAGCAAGTTTTTTGGTAAAGAACCAGAGGGTAAATATTTTAGGTTTGTGGGGCATTATTGTTTCTACTGCAACTACTCAACTGAACTGTTACAGGGTAAAAGTAGCCAGAAATAATACATTAAGGAATGTGTCTGTGTTCCCCAATATATATATATGAACACTAAAACTTGTATTTTGTAGAAGTTTGCCCTGATCTGCAGACAGATGTAGACCGTGACTGGTCTCCAGTTGTTATTAAGGGAGAAAGTGGTCACAATATTGTGGAACTGGTGCTGGATTAGTAATTGCACATTTATACTCTCTACCTTTGAAAGACTCAGTTCAGAAGTGAGAATTAGGCAAAATTTTGAAAAGCAGGCAAAGTTTATCTTGCCTTAAAAGGAAAGGTAGGGGGCATCCCTGGTGGCTCAGTGATAAAGAATCCACCTGCCAATGCAGGGTACATGGGTTCAATTCCTGGTCCAGGAAGGTCCCACATGCCTCAAAGCAGCTAAGCCCATGAGCCACAACTACTGAGCTTGCGCTCTAGAGCCTGTGAGCCCAGCTACTGAGCCCACACACCTAGAGCCCATGCGCCAAAACAAGAGAAGCCACTGCAAGGAGAAGCCCACACACTGCAACTAGAGAGTAGCCTCTGCTCACCGCAACTAGAGAAGGACAAAGCAGACCCAGCACAGCCAAAAAAAAAGACCCAGAGGAATGATTGTTTAGGGTTGAAACAGTTTAGGCTTCATGAGAGGAGAAGATATTTTTAGGGAGGGGCCCAGGATCAATGTTTCCTGGACCATACCATGCACATGCAAGCTAGTTCATATACTCTCAAATACAGTTTGCAACACTGTAGAAATGGCATAGAACTTGCAATCAGGAGATATACATTTGAATCCTGACTCTGTCACACTTTCTTTCTGTCCTGAAGCAAAACAATGGCATGATTATATATTTAGAAAACACAAAAGTATACTCAAAACTACTAGAAACTAGAGAAGAATTCAGCAGGTCATTGGTTACAAAATTTATATGTAGAAATCAGTAGTTTTACTATATACTGACAATACCTGGTTAGAAATTTTAGTGGGAAAAAAGTTTTCCTTTATAACAGCAACAAAAAACAATAAATATAACACAAGAACCAAACTTTAAAAATAAAAAACAAAACAAAAATATTTCTATGAGTTATAGTAAAACAACAACAAAAACAACTAAATTGAATGAAATACTTTGCTGGGAAATAAACACTGTAAATATGCTTATTTTCCCTAAATTCATGTCTATATACTGTGAATCAAAGTCCTAACAGGATTTTGGAGAACATACAAACCGATTTTAAAATTAATTGGAATGAAGAAACATGTAAAAACAGCCAGGAAATTTTTGAAAAGTAAGAGGAAAGAGGAAAATCTTGCCTTACCAGATGCTATTAGAAAACTTCATGTATTAGGCGAGAAAGGAGAAGCTCCAGGGCTGCAGGCTCTTGTTTGTTGTGTTCACAACCACACCCAAAACACAGAACAGTGCCTGGGCAGTCAGTTAATGCTGTTGGGTGAATGGATGAAAGAATGACTAAGCTTCTTTAGGTGCAAATGTAAATAACCCTTCATTTTCCAGTGATACAGAGGATGGGACAACACAAGACAAAGTATCACTGCTAAAGAAGCACTGATTCTGAAGCTGAACTTTCTGGGTTTGAATCCTGATTCCATTACTTGCCAGCTGAAAGGCCTTGCTTAAATTCCTTAACTTCTTGGTGCCTCAGTTTCTTTATCTCTAAACTAGGGATGGCAGCTGTACTTACTTCATACAGTTGTTGAGAGTAATTCTGTTATCCAACTACAGCCTGTGAAGGACACCTAGCACAGAATAGTTCTCAGGCAATTTGTAGAATAAAGAAATGAAGGAAAATTTGGGGTTTCCCAGGTGGCACTGTTGTAAAGAACCCACCTGCCAATGCAAGAGACTTAAGAGATGTGGGTTTGATCCCTGGGTCGGGAAGATCCTCTGGAGGAGGGCATGGCAACCCACTCCAGTATTCTTGCCTGGATAATCCTGTGGTCAGAGGAGCCTGACGGGCTAGAGTCCATAGGATCTCAAAGAGTCAGACATGACTGAAGCAACTCAGCACACTCACACAGCCTTTCTCAAAGGCCAGTGATACAGCCTCTTAAATCTAAACATCTGCTTTCATGTGGATGACCTAATATACTAGTCTCAGGGTTCTTTTACTGCCTTTTATTCCAACTATGCACCCATAAACCACTTTACCAACCTACTTACATGGTCTCAGTTCAATTTAATACTCTCTGGAACCTTATATAACAATTTCTGTCCACTCAGATGTATTAATTTCTGCACATAACCTTATAGTCTTTCACCATGTTCACTCTTTTATACCCATTCCAACTGTGCCTTCACTTTCCCAAGCATCTTAAACCTCTCCCTTTCTTTCAGTCCCTCACTACCTCATGGATTTGCTTCTTCCTTATTGGACTTAGTTACAGCATCTTTCTTGTCAGTGTGGGCCTTTGTGCTCGGTCACTCAGTCATGTCCGACTCTTTGTGACCCCATGGATTGCAGCCAACCAGGCTCCCAATCCATGGGATTTCCCAGGCAAGAAAACTGGAGTGAGTTGCCATTTCCGCCTCCAAGAGATCTTCCTGACCCAGGGATCAAACCCTCATCTCCTGGTTTCCTGCTTTGGCAGGCAGATTCTTTATCAGTGAGTCACCTGGGGAATTCTCCTGTCAGTACAACAATTTTATTTTCTTCTGTATTTCTCTTGCACTTGTCATGAAAATCCTATAACTGGACAGCTGAAGGGCAGAATTCTTAATGTCAGCACAGATTTATTGGGTCTACAACCTCAATTTGCCTTTTGGTAGCACACAGTCATACCTTTAACACATCCTTCTCCAATCCCCGGCATGTTGCAGTTTGTGTTAAGTAGCTTCAGTTTATGTTAAGCATTCTAAGATTCTTTGTTTCTCAAATTTTCTTAAACATTTTGATTTGTTTCTTAATTTGCTAGAGTTTGTAGTCAAGTATTTTTTTCAAGAAGGACTTAAAGGCATTATATTTTCTGAATTCTTTTCTTTCTTACTTGAGAATGTCTGCTTCTACTTGAAAAACATATTGACTGTATATAATATTCTTAGGCTCTTGCCTTCAGAACTTAATGAATATAGCCTCATTGTTTCTAGCATTGAGTTTGTTTACAGAAATTGATGCTAGCCTAATTTTTCTCCCTTGGACATTTTTATTATTGTGTGTGGATGCCTAAAATAACATAACTTCATGATATGCCTTGATGCTGAAAATCTGCCTTCAACTTTTCCTGCTATCCTTAGTGCTAAATGTTTGGAATCAAATTTAACTGGAACCAATGTGCCCTGTGAATGTCAATTTCAGGTGTTGCTTCATTTGGGGGGATTTTCTTATTTTTTTTTTTTCTTTCATTTGTAGTGTTCCATGCTTCAGGGGCACTAGTTATGCTTACTAGAAAGATTGCTTATTACAGCTATCAGCTTTATTCTGACTGTTCTAATCTCTTTGTCTTTTTCACCTACACTTTCAGAAGTGAGGTTACTCCAAAGCTTCATTTATATCAGCACTTCAATTTTGAGACATATCTATTCTGTTTTATATTGCTTTTAATTTATGTATGAGTTTTTCATCATGGAACGTGTTCCATCTGCTCTTTGTTCCTCCCTTTCTCTTTTAATGCATTCATTCGTGCTTATCAAGCATATTTTGGTAGTCTACCTTATCTCCTCTACTGAGCTATGTTTGTAGCTGTACCTCATTGCATTATTTTGTGTGTGTGTGTTCTCTAACTTTAGAGTCATGAAATTTGTCTGGAGAGAATATTAAAACACATATTGCTAGTACCAATTTCAGGGTATTTTATTTAAAAAGTAGGAGATAGGAGCTGAGAATTTATATTTCCAACAAGTTCTAGGATAATATATTAAGAATAAGTTTTCTAGAGAGTATATTATGCATCTTTAACCTATCACAATTTACCATCAAATGATCGACCTCATGAGCACTATAAAAAAACTGAAAAGCACAAAATTAATTTTATCCTTTACTCCTCTTTTGCTCTTGTTGATATGTGTTTTGCTTCTACAAATGCTAAAATTCCATTATATAGTGATTATTTTTGTTTTAAACTGTGAGCAGTTTTTAAAATTACTTTTAAAATATATTACAGATAATAAAAACATCTTTTATATTTACCTATGTGGTAGACAGGCCCTGGGGTGCCCACCACCATGATTCTTGTGTCTGGGTCTACATGCCCTTGTATAATCTCCTCTACTTTAGAGTGGGCAGAAACTCTGACCTGCTTCTAACCAACAGAATATGGCAAATATGATAGGATGTCACACCTGTGATTACATTGTTTGAGACTCTGTCTTGTTAGCAGATTTATTCTAGAGACTCCCTTGGTGGTTATGAAGTTACTGGCCATGTAGCAATTAACTGCAAGCTGCCTCTAAAAACTTCTGGTAGCCTCTCAGAACTGTGACCAGCAGGAAACCAGGGCTCTCAGTCTTACAACCTCAGGGAAATGAATTCTGCTAGCACCCTGAGTGATCCTGGAAGCATATTCCTCCCCAGTCAAATTTGTTGTTGTTCAGTTGCTCAGTCATGTCAGATGCTTTGCAACCCCATGGATTGCAGCACTTCGGACTTCCCTGCCCTTCACTATCTCCTGGAGTTTGCTCAAACTCATGACCATTGAGTTGATGATGCCATCCAACCATCTCAACCTCTGTTGCCCCCTTCTCCTTCTGCTTTTAATCTTTTTTAGCATCAGGATCGTTTCCAATGGTTGACTCTTCCCATCAGGTGGCCAAAGTATTGGAGCTTCAACTTAAGCATTAGTCCTCCCAATGAATATTCAGGGTTGATTTCCCTTAGGATTGACTGGTTTGATCTCCTTGCTCTCCAGGGGACTCTTAAGAGTTTTCTCCAGCACCACAGTTCAAAAGCATCAATTCTTTGGTTCTCAGCCTTCTTTATGGTCCAACTCTCACATCTGTACATGACTACTGGGAAAACCATCAGTCAGTCAGTTCAGTTGCCCAGTTGTGTCTGACTCTTTGTGACCCCATGAATTGCAGCATGCCAGGCCTCCCTGTCCATCACAAACTCCCGGAGTTTACTCAAACTCATGTCCATCGAGTTGGTGATGCCATCCAGCCATCTCATCCTCTGTCATCCCCTTCTCCTCCCGCCTTCAATCAATCATTCCCAGAATCAGGGTCTTTTCAAATGAGTCAGTTATTCACATCAGGTGGCCAAAGTATTGGAGTTTCAGCTTCAGCATCAGTCCTTCCAATGAACACCCAGGTCTGATCTCCTTTAGGATGGACTGGTTGGATCTCCTTGCAGTCCAAGGGACTCTCAAGAGTCTTCTGCATAGCTTTGACTATATGGACTTTTGTCGGCAAAGTGATATCTTTGCTTTTTAATACACTGTCTACATTAGTCATAGGTTTTCTAAGTTACCAAAAGAGAAAGCAGCTTGGCTGATACCTTGTTTGCTGCCTTGTGAGACCCTGAGCAGACAATGCAGTTAAACTGTACCTGGATGCCTAACTCACAGAAACTGTGAAATAACAAATGTGCACTGTTTTGAGCTGCAAACATCTGTGATGTTACATAGAATAGAAAACTAATACAACCTATATAATTATCCTTTATTATGCTTTTCTTTTCTGATCAGGCTTCCTCTGATATCATTTTCCTTCTGCCAGAACTTCCTTCAACATTCCTTGTAGTGCAGGATGGTTGGAGATTAAAACTTCTATTTTTGTCTGTTTGAAAATGTTTTTGTTGAGTTTTATTTCTGGAGCATATTTTCATTGGCTATAGACTTACAGGTTAACAATATATTTTTCCTTCAGAATTTTAAAGATATTCGTTGCCTTTTGGGAGCCATTGTTTCTAATGAGAAATCAGCTATCAGTCAAAGAGTAGGGATACTGTAAAATATATGCTACTATAGATAAAATAGATAACTAACACGGTCTGACTGTAGTATAGTACAGGGAACTCTACTCAATATTCTGCAGTGGCCTATATGGGAAAAGAATCTAAAAAAAGAGTGGATATATGTGTATATATATACACATACATACCTGAAACTAACACAACATTGTAAATTGACTGTACTCTGATAAGAATTATTAAAAATAATAATTAAAAAAATATAGCTGAAGAAAATAAGGTTGTAAGTCCCACTTTAAAATATGTCTTTCAAAATTAATTCTAAAGAGGACATTTTGTACTATAATAAAATAGTTAGCTGGCATCACTGATTTTATTTCTCAAGGTTCCAAGCCTAACTAAGATTTCTGTATTGAACTTCAATTAAAAAAAAAAAATCTCACTTTTGCATTTTATACCCTCAGGGTTTGCTTTTTAACAGAAGTTTAAGAAATCATTTTGAATTATGTTACTGATTTGCTTTATTAGCAAATAAACAACAGATAAATTTATTTACGACAGGAAATACACACAAAAAATAGGTACTGTATTTTTATAAAATTCATGTATGAATTAAGGTCAGAGTGGAAGTTACTGATTGAATATCAATAACAACATAAATTTATTATCAAATTAAAGTGAACTTAAGGTTTAGAGAAGAGTATAAACAGATAAAAAGAGAAAAAAGGACAGGAAAATGCATATTATTAGGAACTGAAGAATGTAGGAATGAGAGGGAATAACAAGTTTTTTTTTTTTTTTTTTTGGTGTTTGTCATTCAGTTAGTACTTAAAAGGGGTCCTAGGATCATATTCTAGTCACTTAAAATCAACAACAAAATACTGTGTGATAAGAAAGTAAGGTATAATTGAAAGAATTTGAATTTGTTTCTGAACTTTTAAAGTTATTTACTTTATGATTTTATTAAATTTCCAAAACACTTGGATTTATCCACTTTCAACAAAATGGAAGACAACATTCCAGAACTTGGGAACATGAATCTACTGGAGAATATAGAAATTAAATTTTACCATGATCAGAAATTGTGGAGCTCTTTTAATATATGATATAAAGTGTTTGCATTTACAGAATTCTTGGGTCCTCCTCACATGTATGTTTTAGGAAATAGCACATGGGAAATCACTTCATCTCTTTGTTTCCCTTTCTGACTTAAAAATAGATGGAAGTGACTGAATCTGTTACAACATATTCTTGAGATATTTAACATCAGTGTTTTTGTTTGAACAAGGACCTGAACCTTATCAAATCAACATGTTCATTCCTTACAATCTAAGATACATATCTGCAAATTTAGAGGAACAGAGTGAGACCACTGCATGAAATAAAGTCAATTTTTCTTCATAAGGCTACACCTAACATCTCCTTGTAATTATGTTAAAAATGACTGAGTTGGGACATGTTGCAGGAACTCTGAAAATGATACTAAATTGGGGAAATGTTTCTTTTATCTGGTAAAGCAGAAGTTCCAAGCTTATAGCACCAACGCTGCTCATTATTCCCAGCAGACCTCTGCTTTGACCACAGACCTCAGTAATTCCATAAATCATTTTTGTTTCCTTAAGAGTTGGTGATTATACCCAAAGGAGCATTACTAGAAGAGGATAAGATTATAGGCTGTTCTTTCATTTCCTAATTTGGGGTCTACAAACTCAGCGTTTAAGTAGCCAGGTAGTTCTTACTGCTGGCAGTAAGAGACAGTGATGCCTGATTAGGATTACTCAGGCTAAATGGTGAGGATCATCCTTGACATGGATAATTTAAAGATAAGAAATATGTAGCCTTAATTTAGTGAAATCCCTTTGAAAGAAGTATATAATATTCTCTTTGTATTACTATAAGTGTTCCACAGATTGTATACATCAATATTTACCTCAAAACACACAATTCATAATGACAAAAAACAATATGGTGATTGATTTTCAAAAATTATAATATTCTGAAGATATGTTCTTTTGCTGTCTTTTTAAGGGTATTCATATGCTTACATATGGGGTGAATTAATTAATTACTTTTATCAGAGAAGAGACCTTAACGAAGTTGATTTAAGTGCTTGCTGCTATAAATTACTTCTATTTTTTTAAACCAATAAATTGCTTTTATTGCCTTCAAGAAGCAGCCATGTATGTACTTTTAGATTTTATGTGGTTATAGAGAAAATGAGCCTATTGGTGCCAGAATTAACAGTACATTAATGTGCTCAATTTTCCTATGACTTCCTTGGTCAAGTCTTTTATTTTTCCCTTATCAAATCAGGAGCAATTTCATCTTAGTAAATGCTTTGCAATTTACTCTGGAGTCTATACCACTACTGGCTTAGTACTGAATCATTTATGTATTGAACTCTGCGTATTTCACTTTTCTATTGAATTGTGCTTTTTTCTCGTGTTATCAAGAAAGAAAGTGAAAGTATTAGTCACTCAGTCATGTCCAGCTCTTTGTGAACCCATGGACTATAGGCCACCAGGTTCCTCTGTCCATGGGATTTCCCAGGCAAGAATACTAGAGTGGGTTGCCATTTCCTTCTCCAGATCTTCCTGACCCAGGGATCTAACCTGAGTCTCCTTCATTGCAGGCAGATTCTTTACTGTCTGAGCCACCAGAAGTTAAATTCTTTTTTGTTCCTCTGAGCATTTAAAAAATGACATTTTTAAAAGCAGGATATCTTTCAAACAGTTATACAGCTACAGTCTTATCAGTAGCTAGAATATATCATTTGGTGAATTCTATAAGAATTTTCTAATAACCCAAAAGTAAATTAAGTAAACAGAAAATTTCCAGTTCCAGGAATAGTTTGGAAATTACCATAATAGTCCCTTTATTAAAAGAAAAAACACCACAAAGTAAAAACAGAACAACTCTACTTTTAAATGCATAGCAGAAACAAAGGGGACGCAGAAAACCAGTAAGTGAACAAGCAAACTGAGCTCTCTGCCTACATGCAGGATCCATTGTATTTACATCTTCCATGAAGGCGAGTATTAAGAAAACTCCACCCACCAGGCCTAACTCTCTTGACTTGCATCAGGGGACTGACACATGTAAAGACAGTTCACAAAACAGGAAATGCAAATGGCCAATAAGCTTATGAAAAGATATGTAATCACCTTGGTAATGGAGGAATGTTCATTGGTAGGACTGATGTTGAAGTTGAAACTCCAATACTTTGGCCACCTGATGCTAAGAGCTGATTCATTTGAAAAGACTCTGATGCTGGGAAAGATTGAAGTTGGGAGGAGAAGGGAATGACAGAGGCTGATATGGTCGGATGGCATCACCGATTCAATGGACATGGATCTGGGTGGACTCCGAGAGTTGGTGATGAACAGGGAGGCCTAGTGTGCTGTGGTTCATGGGGTTGTAAAGAGTTGGACATGACATGAACTGAATGGAGGAAAACCAAATTAAGAGAGTAAAAAATACAAATACCCTTTTCCCATCTTACGTTTACTTTGACCTATGCACTCAGAGGATGGAATTGTTAACAGAGTCATAGATACTATTCCAAACATATACATATTGGTGCTAGTGGTAAAGAACCCACCTGCCAATGCAGGAGACACAAGAGACGAGGGTATGATCCTGGGTCGGGAAGATTCCCCTGGAGCAGGGCATGGCAACCCACTCCAGTATTCTTGCTTAGAGAATCGCATGGACAGAGGAACCAGATAGGCTACAGTCCATGGGGTCACAAAGAGTCAGACACGACTGAAGTGACTTAGCGCATACACACATACGGTCAAAAAAATGTGATATAATAAATACATTAAATTGAACCATTATATACGTTTGACTTATAACAAGAGTGATTTGATATGACTTGATCATCAAATACACCTGATGCAAAGCACTAATTAGAAGAACACACTGACATTCAGACCCCATAATAGATCTGTTGATGCCAAGTGGTACCCCCAAAAAGCTTAGACAAAGCAGAACAAGGCTCAAGCTGTGTCTTGAGATTTGCAATGTGGGATGAAAAGCCCAGTGTGCAAGAGAAGCAATGCTGGGTCTCATGGGCCTTGATGGTCACAGATTCTATCTTAGGAGATGAGTTGCCAATAGCAGAGCTAGACGATTATTAGCAAGTCCATTCAGAGTGTGGTTTCGACAGAATGCATTCATTGGCAAGAGTGAGAGGCAGCAAGTGCTTGTGGCTTGCTTCTGCTCTGACTGCAGCATTCACTTGTCTTAACCTTTACTTGGATGAGTGCCTGAAGCTCTCCTTAGAAGAGATGCAATTACCCTCTTGCCCTTTTTCAGAGTCTCTCCCTGCCACTTTGTAGTCTGGCTGCAGCAATGTCATACCTGATGACTGGTGTCTAATATGATCTCTGGCCAAGGCTGTCATTAACTGGAGAGGGTACAGTGATGTAACTCTATATGATGATCTATAGTGAACTATCCTGTGTTGCTACAACCCCCAAAGCTTTTACTGGTTCAACACTCAAGCCAAGCAGCTGTGCAGAAGGCAAAGTATCTGGTCAGAGCTGGCTGGACTATGTCAGCTAAAGGATCCTCCTCTGATCGCAGGTCAGATACCCAGGTCCTGAATTCCTGAATTAAGTGAAAAACCAGGGCTCTGTCTCACTGTTTCTCTGTCTGTCTGTCTGACTGTATCTTTCTCTCCCTCCCTCTGAATGCTATGAGACCCTTCCTTGAGAATAAATCCAGCTACCCAGCACGTTTCCTAGAAGCTTTGTAGCAACTCTTTACATGTATAGGGTCCTTTGTGAGTCGTTTTGCTTTGTGTGTTTAAATTTTCACCAAAGCCAGAATCTTTGTTTTTTTTTTTTTTCCTTTGCAAGAGAATCTCACTGAATTCATTTACCTAATTTTTGTTTCTATTCATTCATGGACCCATTCCTCCATTAATCCTATAAACATCTTCAGTATAACTGATGCAATGTTAGGTCCTACAGCTATCATGGTTAAGAACATGGTTTCTGGAGTAAGAAACCTGGGCTTCAGTCCAGGATCATCTACTTACCTTATCCTTTTAAGTAAGAGCCATAGGAATAGTCCTACAGCTATGCCATGCCTGAAGCAGAGAGGCCGTTTTCATATTATTGGAGGATGTTTTAGTTCTCCAGGAAAATCACCTTGACCTGAAAACTGATAGTCTCAGATCCAATAGAGGCCTCTGTTCACAGAGTGAAGTGCAAGTCACTCAGTCATGTCCAACTCTTTGTGACCCCCATGGACTATACATGTCCGTGGAATTCTCCAGGACAGAATACTGGAGTGGGAAACCTTTCCCTTCTCCAGGGGATCTTCCCAACCCAGGGATCGAACCCAGGTCTCCCGCATTGCAGGCAGATTCTTTACCAACTGAGCTACAAGGGAAGCCCATTCCCATTCTTACGTTCACAGAAAAGACAGGCAAAAGAAACATTATCCTCGTCCCATCTCCCTATCTATTCAAATCCAGGCTCCTCTGTCCATGGAATTCTCCAAGCCAGAATACTGGAATGGGTTGATTCTCCAGGGGATCTTCCCAACTCAGGGATCGAACCCAGGTCTCCCACATTGCAGGCAAATTTTTTAACATCTAAGCAACCAGGGAAGCTCATTCAAATTATACACAGTCCTAAAGCTCTTCCCAGGGGAGTAACAAAGTTTTTTTTTTTTTTCTACTTAGTCCTTTCAGGTTGATATTCATAACATCAACCAAACTTTCCAAAGGTTAGGCAATTCCTTTATGAAAAATATTTATTTCAAGGGTTCATTCTAAAAATTATAAAAATAACTCACTGCCAAAAAAATTAATTAGTGCCTGTTTCTATCAAATCACAGCACAAAACAGGCCTAGCCAAAGCGCTTGGTGCCTTTCTGCACAGCTTTTGGGAATAAAGGCCAATAAAGATTATAAAACAACTTTTTAAAAGATAAAAAAAAAAAGAATCCTTTTTGACTTAAAGCAATGCCTCCTACACTTCTTAACGAATTAATTACAATTCAATGCAGTAATGTTTGAAAATGATTTAGCAGTGTTTCATTGTTTTTGCTATTAACACCAAAGATGAAAGTTCATAGAATGGGCATCATTTTAAACAGGATTTATTTGCACACAAATAAAGCTGGCATAGACAATAATCTCCATCATCTCTCCAAGCACACATGACTAAATTGTCAGAGATTCAAAGAATAAAAGTATATAATACACCCTGACATGAGGGACTTCAGTCTTCGTCATGCTGGATTACCTCCAGCATGAAGGAAAATATCCTCCATTATTTTATATATTTTCCTAAAGACAAATAGGTGATTTTCATGAACAGGCTGAAAACCCTTCAAAGCAAACTTAGCAATACACAAGGTCAGGGCTTATTGTGTCTCCACATTTTCTTTTAATTTCTTAATCTGTTCCTCCTTTCAGACTTTCTCATGAGAATTTAGAAATTTTCCCGTTCAACCATGTGGGTAGAACTTACCTTGATGACACTTTCAGTGACCTGAATGACAGCATTTATCTTCCCACCGTCATCAACCTTCAGGTCTCAGTCCAAGTGTCACTTCCTTTGCCATATTATAGTTTCATCTCTCCCCATGCTTTTCCCTTTGTTTTATTTATCATCAATTTAATTATTTTCATATGTGATTTATTCACACCTGTCTTCTCCACTAGATTAAAATTCCTTGAGCATAGACAGCTTCTGGGTTGGTTTTTCTTTCCTTTATGTTCTATTTGACTATCAAAACTAAAATGCTATAATCAAACAGTAAAAAACTATTGAATGAATGAAAGAATTAATTTCCTCCAAATTTTTTTTTCTTTTATTTTGCTTTACTACAGTCTTCCAGATATTTCCTAGTTCATGTTTCTCATGGAATGAAACTATCTCATATAACTGGCTGAATTGTAATTAAACCCTTCCTCTCTTCCCGTTGATAAATATAAGAAGCCAACCTTTTCTCCATTGTAACACTCCCATATGTTATCTCAAATCAGCTCAGATAAAGTAGGTGTTATGAGTCAGCCACAATAATCACAAACCCCAAGCAGTTAAAGGCAAAGAGCTGCATTTTAGATAAATTTTGAAAAATGCTAACTTTGCTTCTAAAGTGCTAAAAATTTTGTCTTGGAATTTAGATAAATAAACACAAATCTAGGCATGACAAAGTTTGCATAGTATTGGAATGTTATAAAAAAATCAATTCTAATATTTAGAATTTAATTACTGGTAGAGATTTTATAAATAATATAAAAGAAACAATAGACCATTGAGATTTGAATTTGTGGTTTAGATTAGTAGGATGACTGTGAAGGTCACCAGAATGTATTCATTTATAACTTGGGTAAGAATGTCTACCCTTAATGGTGGTTTTTAAACTATAATTTCTTTACTTATTTGTTTTTGGCTGTGCTGAGTCTTGGTTGCTGTGTGGACTTTCTCTAGTTGCAGCAAGAGGGGGTACTCTCTAGTTGTGGTCCATGCTTCTCACTGCAGTGGCTTCTCTTACTGCAGAGTATAGGTTCTGGGGTGCATGGGCTTCAGTAGTTGTGGCTCCCAGGCTCTAGAACACAAGCTCAACAGTTGTCGGGCATCGGCTTAGTTGCTCTGCAGCATGTGGGATCTTCTCAGACTGGGGATCAATCCTGTGTTGCATGCATTGGCAGGTGGGTTCTTTACCACTGAGCCACCAGGGAAGCTTCTTAATGGTGTTTTGATTGCTGGAGAGGGTGTGGAGAAAAGGGAACCCTCTTACACTGTTGGTGGGAATGCAAACTAGTACAGCCACTATGGAAAACAGTGTGGAGATTTCTTAAAAAACTGGAAATAGAACTGCCATATGACCCAGCAACACCACTTCTGGGCATACACACTGAGGAAACCAGATCTGAAAGAGACACGTGCACCCCAATGTTCATCACAGCACTAGATGCCCAACAGCAGACGAATGGATAAGGAAGCTGTGGTACATATACACCATGGAATATTACTCAGTCGTTAAAAAGAATTCATTTGAATCAGTTCTGATGAGATGGATAAAACTAGAGCCCATTATACAGAGTGAAGTAAGCCAGAAAGATAAAGAACATTACAGCATACTAACACATATATATGGAATTTAGAAAGATGGTAATGATAACCCTATATGCAAAACAGAAAAAGAGACACAGAAGTACAGAACAGACTTTTGAACTCTGTGGGAGAAGGTGAGGGTGGGATGTTTGAGAGAACAGCATGTATATTATCTATGGTGAAACAGATCACCAGCCCAGGTGGGATGCATGAGACAAGTGCTCGGGCCTGGTGCACTGGGAAGACCCAGAGGAATCGGGTGGAGAGGGAGGTGGGAGGGGGCATCGGGATGGGGAATACATGTAGCTCCATGGCTGATTCATGTCAATGTATGACAAAACCCACTGAAATGTTGTGAAGTAATTAACCTCCAACTAATAAAAAAAAAAAAAAGAGAGAGAGAAATAAATATATACAAACACCTAGCATTCAAAGCAGGTATTCAAGGTACTTCTCTAGTGAAAGGTCTAATTCTCTGATCAGTATCTGTATTTCAGTTAATGAAATCTGTATCTGATGAAACTATGATGATCTTCAGTTATTCCACAGCCAGGTATAGATCTACTGACTATTTGCATAGTCTTAGAATTAAACAGCAATTCTTCCATCTAGTAACCTTACATGTTTCTGATTATTTAAATAGTCTTTCATGCACACAGTTTAACATGACAGTACTTAGGAAAAAGGAATGACCATTCCTCTCAACTACTGGTGCCTCCTCTATGTGGGCATCAACAGAGGGGTAATGCCAAGGGGCCTGCCCTTTTCTTCTATGTCTTATCCTTAAATTACCCATGGCTCCACTAATATGAGGCGGTTATCTATGGCTGACTTGTATGAAAGGCTTGAAGACATTGAAAGAGAACATATAGAATAATTAGGAACAGGGACCAGCTTAATGTTAAATATGTAACATCTCTGATCTTCAGAGCCCTTCAGCCATCTTTGCAACTGGAAATTTGAATAAGTAGGCTTTTCCTTCTGAGTCTTCCAATCTCTTTCCTGGGCCCTCTCCCTCTGCCCTTTTCTCCCTCTGTCCTCTTTTCTCCCTAGATGCCTATACCCAACTCTCAAGTTCCTCATATTTATCATACAGAATAGTTTTACTTTCCACTCACTCTCCCGGAGAAAGAAGAGATTCAGTCTGTGAGTAACAAGATAAGAAGTGAGCCACTCTTTTTTAAAACCAATATGGCTTAGCACAGTAAGAAAATAAGTTAGTAGTTTTTGTTGCTAATCTGAGTTCCAAAGAATAGCAAAGAGAGATAAGAAAGCCTTCCTCAGTGATCAGTGCAAAGAAATAGAGGAAAGCAATAGAATGGGAAAGACTAGAGATCTTTTCAAGAACATTAGAGATACCAAGGGAACATTTCTTGCAAAGATGGGTTCAATAAGGGACAGAAATGGTATGGACCTAACAGAAGCAGAAGATATTAAGAGAAATGGCAAGAATACACGGAAGAACTGTACAAAAAAGATCTTCACTACCCAGATAATCATGATGGTGTGATCAGTCACCTAGAATCAGACATCTTGGAATGTGACGTCAAGTGGGCCTTAGGAAGCATCACTACGAACAAAGCTAGTGGAGGTGATGGAATTCCAGTTGAGTTATTTCAAATCCTAAAAGACGATGCTGAAAAGTGCTGCACTCAATATGCCAGCAAATTTGGAAAACTCAGCAGTGGCCACAGGACTGGAAAAGGTCAGTTTTCATTCCAATCCCAAAGAAAGGCAATGCCAAAGAATGCTCAAACTACCGCACAATTGCACTCATCTCACATGCTAGTAAAGTAATGCTCAAAATTCTCCAAGACAGGCTTCTGCAATACGTGAACTGTGAACTTCCAGATGTTCAAGCTGGATTTAGAAAAGGCAGAGGAACCAGAGATCAAATTGCCAACATCCACTGGTTCATCGAAAAAGGAAGAGTTCCAGAGAAACATCTATTTCTGCTTTATTGACTATGCCAAAGCCTTTGACTGTGTGGATCACATAAACTGTGGAAAATTCTGAAGGAGATGGGAATACCAGAACACCTGACCTGCCTCTTGAGAAATCTGTATGCAGGTCAGGAAACAACAGTTAGAACTGGACATGGAACAACAGACTTATTCCAAATAGGAAAAGGAGTACATCAAGGCTGTACATTGTCACCCTGCTTATTTAACTTATATGCAAAGTACATAATGAGAAACGCTGGGCTGGAGGAAGCACAAGCTGGAATCAAGATTGCCAGGAGAATTATCAATAACCTCAGATATGCAGATGACCTTACCCTTATGGCTGAAAGTGAAGAACTAAAGACCCTCTTGATGAAAGTGAAAGAGGAGAGTGAAAAAGTTGGCTTAAAGCTCAACATTCAGAAAACTAAGATCATGGCATCCGGTCCCAACACTTCATGGCAAATAGATGGGGAAACAGTAGAAACAGTGAGAGACTTTATTTTGGGGGGCTCCAAAATCACTGCAGATGGTGATTGCAGCCATGAAATTAAAAGACGCTTACTCCTTGGAAGGAAAGTTATGACCAACCCAGACAGCATATTAAAAAGCAGAGACATACTTTGCCAACAAAGGTCCATCTCGTCAAGGCTATGGTTTTTCCAATGGTCATGTATGGATGTGAGAGTTGGACTACAAAGAAAGCTGAATGCTGAAGAATTGATGCTTTTGAACTGTGGTGTTGGAGAAGACTCTTGAGAGTCCCTTGGACTGCAAGGAGATCCAACCAGTCCATCCTAAAGGAGATCAGTCCTGAGTGTTCATTGGAAGGACTGATGTTGAAGCTGAAACTCCAATACTTTGGCCACCTGATGTGAAGAGCTTACTCATTTGTAAAGACCCTGATGCTGGGAAAGATTGAGGACAGGAGGAGAAGGGGACGACAGAGGATGAGATTGTTGGATGGCATCATTGACTCAATGGAGATGAGTTTGAGTAAACTCTGGGATTTGGTGATGGACTGGGAACCCTGGTGTGCTGTGGTCCATGGGATCACGAAGAGTCAGACACAACTGAGTGACTGAACTGAATTGAACTGTTTTCCTATTGCTATTGGATAGAAATTAACAACAATCAAATCAACTTCCAGAGTAACTACAGGCCTCTTGGCAAATAATATTTTTGATTGTTAAACAGGTATTTCTTTTTCCTTTGATGTATATTCTGACACAAATCCTAAACTTGTGAAAGCCCTAAAAGAAGAGGAAGGAAAACTGATAAAGTACAGTTCAGCCCAATATAATGCCATCTAGCTACCAAATAAATTATTCATCATAGCTATTTATATGGTGTAATTCTTATACTTACCTGACAAAGTGCTGACGAGTTCTTTCTACTATATTTTCCTCAGTCAACTTATTCAAATTCAAGTCTGAGAAGAAAAGTGAGGGAACAGTGGATTCTCTCTTCTTAGAAAGTATTTTGATTATGTTTGTTATTCTAGGTTGTAGATTAAAATATTAAATTATAATAACAGGAAGGAGAGTCTCATCTATGTGGCTCCTTTAAAGGATGAGTATAAATGTAATTAGGGGACAAACTGGGTCATGCAAACCTGCTTTATTGTTTCATGAATCACTGACTCATAGGCCTGGCAGGGACCTTGAGAGTCACACCACCAGTCTCAGCAAGAAGACATTACATATAACTGGCCAACAACCCCATTTTTATTGCCCCATCTCACTGAGAACTTCCCACATTTTGCCTTTTAACTCATGCTAGTGTAATAATCCTGAATATCAGAATAGTCTTTCCTAATGAATAACTGAAATCTCCATGTTGCTTTCTTACCTTCTTATATGAGCCCAGAGAAGTCAGGATAGTTAGCTCTTAATTTTCTCCAATTAAAAATTATTTTATTTTACTTTCTGGTTTCAAAAACCTTTCTCAGTGGTGGTATAGTTAAGTACATGGGCTCAAATTGTGCTTCCACAACTTACTATCTGTGTGACCTTGGGGAAATTTTTAAACCCCTCTGCTTTCATCATCAATAATACTGAGGTAACTAACAGCAGTACCTACCTCATAGGGTTCTTATGAGGGTGAAATTAAATGAGTTACTATCTGTAAATCCTTTGGATAAATATTGTGCATGTGTGTGTGTTTCATAACTCCAGTTGTGTCCTACTCTTTGCGACCCCATGGATTGTAACTCCTCTGTCCATAGGATTCTCCAGGCAAGAATACAAGAGTCGGTAGCCATTCCCTTCTCTAGGGGATCTTCCCAACCCAGGAACTGAACACTAGATCTCCTGAATTGGCAGGCATATTCTTTACCATCTGAGACATCAGGGAAACCCAAATACTGTATTATAAAAAATGTTTGTTAAAAAATTAAAAGCACATTTAAAGATAAAATCTATAAAATACAACAACAAAAGAAGAAATCACCATTAACCCCACTCTAGAGACAACTACATTTTGATGTTTCCTTCTGTTTTATGTATATATGAATAACATAGCACACAATTGGGATGATGCTATATTTGAAAAAAGGTTCTACACAAAAAACTTCTTTACTTAATGTTATTTTATGGGCATTTCTCCATAGCCTTAAAAATCTCTGAAAATCATGTTTAGGGGCTTTACAGTGACCCATTTTATAGGCTTACCCTATCTCAGAAATCCCCTATTATAGAGCTATGAGATTGTTTTCAATATTTCGTTGTTTTAGTTAATGCAGTGATAAATTCCTTTATAAATAATTTTATCTATCTCTGACTATTTCTACTCAACTTGTCTTGAAATAATATTCTGAAGGCTCCATTTCTATTGGAAGTAAATGATTCTGAATATCATCTATTAAAAATTAGTGAAGTTTTATTAAGTTATGCCTTAGCCTTTGGCTCTGCAAGTGGAAGTCATTGTTCTTTACAATCCCTTGGGTCATGGTTTCTAACTTTAATCCACTTTGCAGCTCTCCTCTAGGGTGTTTTTCTGTTGTTGGGTTCTTTTCTTATCCTGGTTTTCAGGATAAGAGGCTACTTTATTATAGGGCCAGATTGTTGTGGCAAGAATTTAACCTTGACAAGCCAATCGTCTAACCCCACCCACGGGGTAAATCCTCCACAATAAAAAGGAACCACAGACCTCCAGAATACAGAAAGCCCACTCCAGACACAGCAATCTAAACAAGATGAAAAGGCAGAGAAATACCCAACAGGTAAAGGAACATGAAAAATGCCCACCAAGTCAAACAAAAGAGGAGGAGATAGGGAATCTACCTGAAAAAGAATTTAGAATAATGATAATAAAAATGATCCAAAATCTTGAAAACAAAATGGAGTTACAGATAAATAGCCTGGAGACAAAGATTGAAAAGATACAAGAAATGTTTAATAAAGACCTAGAAGAAATAAAAAAGAGTCAATTAAAAATGAATAATGCAATGAATGAGATCAAAAACACTTTGGAGGGAACCAAGAGTAGACTAACGGAAGCAGAAGATAGGATAAGTGAGATAGAAGATAAAATGGTGGAAATAAATGAAGCAGAGACGAAAAAAGAAAAAAGGATCAAAAGAAATGCGGACAACCTCAGGGACCTCTGGGACAATGTGAAATCAGGAGAATTTATCATGTTCCTATTTATGCAAATCATGAATAATCATCAAGTGACTGGTGTAGTATTAATGTTAATCTATGGACTAGGGAGGTAAGAGATTTTCTTGTCCTTCCCGAGTTTAATGTCTACCTGGAGAGAAATGCCTAATCCATGAAACAGTGATCAATACAAGGCAGCCTGGGCCTCCCTCGTGGCTCAGATGGTAAAGAATCTGCCTGCAATGCAGGAGACCCAGGTTCAATTCCTGGGTCAAGAAGATTCCCTGGAGAAAAGAATGGAAACCCACTCCAATATTCTTGCCATTTCCTACTCCAGGGGATCCCATGGACAGAGGAGCCTGGCAGGCTATAGTGCATTGGGTCACAAAGAGTCGAACACAACTAAGTGACTAACGCTTTCACAAGGCAGCCTACACGGGTGAATTGTTGAATAGAAATACAGGTAGTTAAGTTCTATGATCATTTAAAGAAAGGAGAGATCAATGGTGATGTGAGTAATCATCAATGAGGTTGGCCTTGGCAGAGAGAAGGGCAGGCATCAGGTGAAGATAACTACAGAAGTGAATGGCAGCTTAGTATAGATATAAAGAGCGTGAATTTTTGTGTCAAACTTGGATGGGAAGTCTCAACTCCACCATTTACTTTAGCAAGTGTATTAACCAGTCAAATTCTGGATTTGAATCCCAGCTCTGCCACTTATAAACCATATGACATAGCTAATAATTTGGGCAAGCTAATAATTTCTTGATAATGCTAAATCTACCTTTGTTCATGGATAACATCAGAATTATCAGAGAACCTACCTCATAGGATCATTGTGGGGATTAAATGAGCAAATATGAAAACTGGGGCATGGGACATTTTAAGTGTTCAGTAGTGTTAGTTTTCATCATTAATCTATTTAGTCAATCACTTGTTTATATGATGTAATAATGATTGTCAACCATAATAGATGGGGCTTCCCAGGTGGCACAGTGGTAAAGAATCCACCTACAGAAGACGCAAGAGATGTAGGTTCAATCCTGGGAGGGGAAGATTCCCTGGAGTAGGAAATGGCAACCCACTTCAGTATTCTTGCTTGGAAAATTCCATGGACAGAAGAGCCTGGCGGGATACAGCCCATGGGGTCACAAGAGTCAGACACAAATGAATGACTGAACATGCACACACCATAATAGATAAATATGGGTGTTTTGAGAATTGGTCAGATTTGTCATTGCAAAGGTGAAAAAGAAACTGGAACTGGAGATTTTCCCCCAAATCATGTTGCACATTTTATATTTTGAAGTACAACGCTTGCCTTTTCTTTTAAGGTCAGTTTATTGTTCATTATAGCCCATATTCACAGACGTAGGTCTCTCTCTATTCGGGCTTGAGCACCTAAATTTTCTCTGCCAGACCCAAAGTCAGGTGACTTTTTAAAGATCAAATTTAGCGCTCTTATTAATACATCCAAATAAAAGATGTAATTAATATTCCTAAAAATGGGAATGTTAATTAAAACAGTAACTAAATAAAGGAGTTAATTAAAGTACCAATTAGCTAAAGAAGTATATTAGCAACACTAAAGCAGATAAAAGGATTTAGAAAAACATAAAAACTCTGAGTGTGGAGGTTTAAAAATACAGGTACCTGTTTTGACACGCTCCCCTTCATGAGGTGGAGCCTAGTTCCCCTTTCCTTGAATGTGGACTGGACTTACATAGAATGTGGTGGAAAGGACAGTGTTTGACTTCTGAAACTTGGTCATAGGAAGCTCTGCAGCATTCTCTTTCCATTTAGTATCATTCTCTTTTCGGGGCTCCAGCAGTAACCTTAAGAAGCCCTATGGAGAGGTCCGTGTGTTAAGAAACCAAGGTCTCCTACCAACAGCTAGCACAGTGAGCACAAACTTGCCAGCCTCGCGAGTGAGCTGTCTTGTAACTGACTCCTCCTTCTCCTCAGTCAGGCCCTGAAGTGCTCCAGCCCCAGCCAATATCTTGACTGCAACTTTAGGGGAGGCCCTGAGCCAAAACCACATAGTTAAGCTGGTCTCAAATAATAAAAGTTTATTTTTAAGTCATTAAGTTTGGGGATAATAATTGAACATAATATAAAATGAGATACTTAACGTAATTCACTTGAGGAAAAAAACAAGCCAAATACTCATAGTTAATTAGAGGAAGGTTTTGGTAAGCAAAATTGAAGAAAATAATTAGAAAAAGTAAATATTAATCAGGAAATTGACTGGAACCAGGTCACACATTTTGGCAAGGATTATCTAGCCATCCATCAAAGCCATTTCTTCTTTTTCCTGGATATACTGCTGGACAACATTTATCAGACTCTTTTGCAGTTAGATGTGGCAATCAGGTTGAGTGCTAACCAACTGAGAGTCAAGTCTCCATTCTGTCTTTTTCCATCTACTGGCGAAATACTGACAACCAGGGTGATCTGGGAAGTCATATGTTGAGGATGATAGAGTCCTTATCAGCACAATTTCCTGAATAACTGTGGAGTAGACAGCACCCCCGCCCGCCCCATGTTTGCTGCAAACCTTGCAAATGGAGGATTTGACATCTTCATTGTAGCTTCAAAGTTCTTCTTGGGCAGTGTATTACTCAGTGTTTTCCACAGAAACAGAACCAATAGAAGATAGATAAATAAATTGATACAGATGTAGATATTCACAAAGAGATTTATTATGAGGGATAAGCTCATGTACTTACTAACAGGCTAAGAAGTCCCACAATCTTCTGACTGTAAACTGGAGGCCCACAAAGCTGATAATGTAGTTTCAGTTCGTACCCAAAGGCCTGAGAACCAGGGGTGCCAATGTTGGGGGACAGGAGAAAATTGATGTCCCAGCATAAGTAGAGAACAAATCCACCCCTCCTCTACCTTTTTGTTTTATCCAGGCCCTCAAAGGATTGGATGATGCCCACCCACATTGATGAGGGCAATCTTTACTCAGTCTCCCCATTCAAAAGCTAATCTTTTCTAGAAACATCCTTACAGACACATATAGAAATAATGCTTTACTTACCATCTGGGCATCATTTAATCCAGTCAAGTTGACACATAAAATTAACCATCAGCTTCATTCAGCCACCAGATTGGGGAGTGTGCAGGTTCCTTAACTACTCCATCCAGGAAGTGACACACAGCACTTTGCTCACATTTCATTGGTGAAACTTAGTCATTCAGCCTCACCTAAGTGAAAAATACGCTGGGAAATGGAGTCCCCGTTGGTCTACTGCTCTCTGGCAACAACTCTACCCAAAGGAAATGGGGTATGGTCTTTGGTTGATCTGCTCTGATCTGTCTCTCCTGCTTACACACAGAGCATACACAGCTCCCAAGAGGGACGACTGAAAGATCCATCTAGATACTGCTTCCAGCTCCAAGTCCAAGCCCTCCAGGGTGTGTACAGACTTCCTCATAAGGCCTGTATGTCTCTTCTTGGAATCAAGAAAAGTATAAACCAGGAAGACAAGTTATCCCTCATATATAACATACAATGATGGTAGCAGGGACATGATGACCACATGATAATCATATTATGGATCCACAGAAATGCTGAAACTCTGTCAGGCATTATACAGTCCTTTTGCCTTGTGGATGGATAAATTCTTTGACTAGGCTCTTCTGATTTCTGAAAGAAATTCACTTATCTACCATTCCCAAAAGGCCCTGTTCAAGCCTTCAGGAGTTTGTTTCTTCCTTGCCATCTCTGGCCACATCTAAAATGGATATTCAGGAATATGCCCTCCTTAGGGCCTGCACAAATTTTCAGGCCTGCTTCCTGCTAGTACAAGTATTGGGGCCCAAGTGTTGTTATAAAGGCTCACATATTTAAGGGCTTCTTTGGCAATAAAATTCCTTCAGCAACTTAGGCTTCTGTGCTACTTGTTTCTATCAGTTTCATGTACCGTTAACTAAACTCAAAATTTTCCTGCTTTCAGCCTGAATCATTTGCTGGCTTCTCAATCCCAGCTTCTTTCTCAGCTTAATGATGGCTCTTGAGATTAGCCCAAACAGCTATGCCCTTAATATAATCTCTGACATAAGGCTGTGTTATTAGTGAAACTTTTTCCCTCGAAGTCTCTCTCAGCCTCATCTATTACTGTTTAAAATCTAGCATCCATCTCTCCCAGTCCCCTTTTATTCTGCTTGCAATCAAATCCTGGCTTTGCCCTCTTCCTTCTCTGGTGTCCCTGATTTCTCTGCTATGGATCACTTAGCAGTAGGGGGCATAGCTGACTATGCCATTTAAATATCAAGGGAAAATAAAGTTTAATTTTTGGCAATTGTTCTTAACGTTCTTAATTTCTCTTAATATCATCTGTATTCCAGAGCAGTTAATTTTCCTAATTTGGCAGATTGTGAGTAACTCAAATAAAATTCAAAGATAAATTCAATATAAGCACACACACAATCAGGTCTGGATGAATGGCAGTGAAGAACAGCCTTTTTGCCAGAGTGCTCACTGAATAGAATTGTTTAAGTTTTAACACCATGAATGTAAAATATATTTTTTTTCAACCAAATAAAAGGATTTTGTTGGACTTTCCTATGGCAAAACTCTTCTATTCAAAAAGATATCTGAGTTTTCTGCCACATAGCATGCGATGGTTACAACTATTCACAATTAAGCAAAAGACAGTTTTCCAGACTGATTTTGTCTCATGAAGGGAAATATAATTTGCTTTCTCAGGTATATCTACGATGGTGAAATTAAAAGACCTGAAAATGAATGGTTTCCACATAGTTGATGATTATGGTAAAGGAAGAGAGAGGAGAGAAAAATAAGAGGAGGGGACTAAGAAGAGGAAAAAGAGGAGTAGGGGAAAAGGAAAAGGAGAAGAAAGAAGAGGAGGAGATTATTTATGATCATGATGATGACCCATTACAGTGGTTTGTCAGCAGCTCATGATCATGATTCCCAAGTACTTCCAAAAACCCAGATTCTGCTGTTACAAAGCAGCATACATAAGATACTGTGGATCCAATGAGAGAATACCTAACAGGATTCTCTCTCAAACTTTGTCTAATTTATCTTAAGTTTCATTAAAGTCCTGCAAAGCAAACAGTTTATACCTCTTTTACAGATGAAAATGGCTCAGATGTGTGCCATTTCAGAGCACATACTAGAAGTGCATTTCCTAGCATAAGTGGGACTATGTACCTAGTCCTGGCTAAGAAGTTGTGAGGAGGTACAATGCCTGTTTGAGACCTTTCTGACTCTCTTTTTCCCTCTGGGTGCACAATCAGCAACATTTGAAAGGTATCAGATTGGGTCCCTGCTGACCTCTGAGGGTCAGGTAGCAAGAGACCATGGAGTTATAGCACCATTGTGCAGCTCATTCTGAATGACCATAGGTGGTTAACCACAAAAAATGTCTTCTAGTAAAAAAATATGTATGAAAAAACACTAGATTTTCTTCTTTTATAGTAGATAAGAATCTGGATCCATTTGGTTTCAAATGAGTGGAGCAATAAATGGGGTCTCACTTCAAATTGTCCCTTTAGGATTCTCAACCTTGACAGCACTTACATATAGTAAGGATAAAATTCTACTTCATTACATACATTATTATCTATCTCTCAAATGAAAATGGAGATCAAAATTACATTTAAAAATGATTAAGAGTAGGGGCATGAGCTAATCCAATATTTGTTTCTCACCTCAAAGCTTTCTATATTTCTAGATGAGTGTTTTTAAAATATTTATTCCTGTATTTTTTCCACATTGTGCAATTCATACTCTAAGTTCAATACTGAATAATTTGGAGAAACCCAAATAGCTATTCATAGACTATTTCACATAAAGTAGAAAAAAATAAGGCATAGTTTACATTGTTCAATGATACGGTACCAAAAAGAATGTTCTACTTGAATCAAGGATAAATATTACTTTTAATTTTTTTTACTGATAATTTCAAATGTAATTTGAAAAGACAAAATTGACATTACATATTCAGATTTAAATAAAAGTTAACACACACAATAAAACATCTTAATAGTTTTATTTTAAAATGATAATGACACACTATTAACATACATGGCATCAAATGCTCTAATAAAAAGTCTAGAACCTGAATAACTTCCCTTTTCATAATATAAAAAACACATAATCAGCATCAAAGTATTTTTCTAGTTTGGCAAGAAAGTAAAATGAAAAGCATGATGAGAACCATAAACTCTCAGTACACTGTATAGTAATAACCTGTCTTTGCTTTCTGGTATGACATTTGTTCGGAGTCTGGCAAGGAAGCACGAAGATGGCAGTGGGAAAATAAGGCTGGCTCTTCCTGAAACACAGGAGAACTGCTAAAACGAAGCAAAGGAAAATACTGTCTGCTACCCATATTTCCTTAAAATAAAATAATAATCATGGTAAAATAATTTCTAAATATGCCATGCTTTTGTAAGCCTAAAATTGAGAGAGTAAAAAAAGTAAATTAAAACATCTGCAGGAAGCTGAATAACCAAAAAAACAAATATGCAAGAATCCATATAATTATGGCATCTCATTCTGAGGTTGATTCCAACTTCTTCATTCATGACGTGTGAAAGACTTCTCTTGTCCTTAAAGTTAACATTAGGCATGCCAAGTTTCCCATAAGAAACTTATTCTAATAATAGCTTTAAATATTACAGTTTTATAATTATAAATATTCTCCTAATAAATACATAGACTTGGGTGTACATAAACTTGCACACTAAAAACAGAAACAATGGAGAGGTATGCTCTTAAGGGTAATCCATGGATTTTTTAAATCGATTTTTCATATTTAAAATAACATCTTACTTTTTACAGTGCTACTGCACAAGTCAGGCAAATTACTTCCCAAGATTATGCCCATACACGTTGGAAGGAAATACTACAGAAAACTATGGACCATAAAATTTTATAGCTGAAAATCAGCTAAAAGATGATATGTTAATTCTCTTTACAAACCATTTTATACTGAGAAAAGCCAGTTAGACTTCCTTATAATTCTTTTTCATTATAGTCATTCTTTATGCCCCATTCTGGAAGAGGTTAAACCCCAAGACAGAGAACTGTAAGGCTCTTATTACTTTGTCACAGTGGAATCTAGTTGGTGGTATTGAATCTTGCTAAACAGGTGAACCATTGATGAAGGTTGTGAGTCTCTTTAATCAGACCATGTTTTCGTGGTAGCAGTTATTGCTGCAATGCAATACAACCTTCAGACTGAAAAACCTTCTCCTAACAGATATATAGAACATTTTTCTTTAACTTTATATGAATAATCCAGGTTTTGCATGTGCCTATCATTGCACATGTGAAAGATGAAGGATAAAATGTTCAAAGGGTCCTGCCTAGAATTTTGTTACAAAGAAGTAACAAAAAGTAGAACCACTTGGATTCAGACCTTTAATTCCTGACATAATTCTCATAATTATGTCAACTGACATAATTCTCACTCACTCAATTATCCTTATACCCAGCAGCAAAGGGAAGGCACAAATGAACTTGGCAGGGCAGTCTTTGTCTAAATTGGCACATCGAAGGATATGTGCCTGTACTGGGCCAGCTTGAGTCCCTAAAACAAGTAAGTTTGGGAGGAATGGACTCAGGTATTTTTAAACAGACAGTAAAGCATGTGATATTGATATCAATGCAAGTAGCTAGGCAGTATAGCATCAAGACGCATGGCAATTTTGAGGGTAAAAGTACCCACAGCCACCAACGATTTCATGGTTCCAAGTAGTCCTATAATCCTCTAAACTATGAATCCGGAGGCTATGAAATGGGAGCCTGAAGCAAAGAAATTCTTCTTATGAAAGGTCCGGTACGTCATATGACATGGAGCTCCAGATGGCTGAAAAGGACACACAAGACTGCAAAGAAATCACTTCAGCTCTGCCAAAACAGTTTAAGGTGCTCTGAAAAGGAACGGTTTTTATTGAAGTCATTAAGACAGTTAAACTGGCCATTAGCAGCCTGTAGATCCCAGCCGTAATGGAGAAAAGCAGCTCTCTTTCTGGTACTCACCCCTTCAGGCCTCCATGCTGAACAATGAGTTGCCTTCTTTTAAGATTAGGAAGGTGACTCTAGTTTTCTAAAACATGGTAAAAAGTCAAAGACCTAAACTACAGACCTCTGAATAAATAGTTTTGCTTCTCTAGGTCTAGCAATAAAAGCTCTCAGAGGTAACAACCAGCACCATGTTAAAGACACAGGCGTAAGGTCACAAATCTCCAGGAAGAATCCAAGACCCACACCAAAGCTATGTTCTGTTCACTATCTGTAACAGTATAACCTGATCTTGCCAAAGTACTTCTAAGTAAATATATTTAGAGCCCCAAACCCTCTTTATCAGATTGGAAACAATAATGTCTAAAGTTCAGGATCTTTTGTTACCTGTGTTACAATCACTTAAAATTCAATTAATCTTCATCTTGAATTCAGGCACTGACAGTATAAACTAGAGCTACACAGCTGAACACCTGGAGAAGTCATAACTGATGAAGGTGGTTATCTGAGTCATGTTAACGCAGTCCTAGAGACACCCAGATGATGTTCTGAATTGCTTCCTTTTGGTGTAATGGTCTGCCCTCATATAAGGAGAAGGTAAAAGAGATATGCCCCTTATGTGAGCAGATTTAAATCGTGGTAAGATAAGTTACCATATATGTGCACGTGTTTGTGCTGTCACTTCAGTCATGTCTGACTCTTTGCAACTTTTTGCAACTCTATGGACTATAGTCTACCATATACTTACTATATTTCAATTTTAAAATTTTAAGGATGAAAAGGAAGAAACATACTCTGATTTAAGTCTTTTTTCCCTGAATATTTTTTCCTAATTGGGATATAAACATATGTGTGTGTGTGTGTGTGTGTGTGTGTGTGTGTGTAGGACTTTCCTAGTGACTCAGATGGTAAAGAATCTGCCTGCAACACAGGAGATCTGGGTTCAATCCCTGGGTCAGGAAGATCCCCTGGGGAAGGAAATGGCTACTCACTCCAGTATTCTTGCCTGGAAAATCCCATGGGCAGAGGAGCCTGGCAGGCTACAGCCCACGGGGTTGCAATGACTCAGACACAACTGAGCAACTAAGCATGTGTGTGTGTGTGTGTGTGTGTGTGAATATATATCCTGTAGATCACATCGGAACTATGTATAATTTGGTAGCACTACAAAAATCATAAAATACTTCCAAATGAAAAGCTTTGACTTTTTTCCTTTATCACCAACTTTACAGAACTGAAAAAATTTCCTAACGTTTGAATCTCAAATTTGTCTTCCTTCACAACCTGAAATTCAGGCTACTCATTAATTGTTTTAAGTCTGCAATTTGACTAATTTGACTAATCTTGATTCATCAATAAATAAAAACAAAGCTCAGAGGATGCCAATTAGTGTTTATGAATAAACATGTACTTTGTACAGTATATTTTTTTAAAAATAACACACAGCTCAGACCTACTAACTCAGCCAAAGAGATCATTCCCTTGTTGCCTCAACATCATGCATTGTACATCCTCAAGCAGGCTAGAATCTGACAATTTATATTATATATAAACCTTCAGGATATGAAATTTATACTGCTGGGAAAAGCTGGCCTCAACACATGAGTCACGGTAAAACAAAGTTTCTTCAAAAAGCACAAAGAACCAGCTATAGGAAACAGAAATCATGTCTGTATTATCCCAATTATTCCCAATCAGTAATGGTCTCTTATAAAGGATAAGGTAATCCAGTTACATCTAGCTTCTTCTGAGATCCATATAATTTACCATTTTAACCTAATAATTCTTTCACACATCTGTCCTCACTATTTTTATTATTCTCTGATCTTCTCTTTTGCATTTCACTTTAACCCTTACCAACACAGTGTACCCAATTCATCAAATCAACCTGACACCCACAAGAGCTCATTCACATAAATATCCTGACTCACACACTCTGCCAGCCAGAGTCACCCACATACTCCACAGTCTTCAATAACAACAAAAACTTCAGACATTAGAATCAGGCTTTAGAATCTACAAAGAAATCACTTTCTCACTTCCCCTCCCCTGCTCTCCACCCTGATTCCCAGCTCTAGTCCTCTTTAAGAATGGCCCAAACAACCCTGGTAACACAGTAACTGAAACTAAAACTACTCTTGAAATGGGAGGATAAAAACACCTGGATGAAGAGCTGTAAAATGCAAGATATTTCTGAGGCTGCATTCTTCATCCCCTTCTTAAACCATAACCCATAGAGACACTGAGTTAGCAGGGATTCTAGGTGTGTGTTTTGCAAACTGGTTACTGTTTTGCTTATGGTGCTTCTAATAAAGTAAGTCTGAATTTATGAGGCAAGATCTCACAGGTATGAGAGCCTGGATATAAGGTGCTCAGAATGATGCCTTAGACGATTGTTAGCAGGAAGTAAGTTCGGGTGAGAAGTACATTTCCCATGGATTCAGTGTGTTCAGTCTCTCTCGTCTCATTTTAGTTTTTTATTTTTTGGCTGTGAGCTTGAGGACTGCTGCCATCCTGGGGCAAAGACTTGTTACTTGACCTAGAACAAGTGATACCAGTTTCTAGGCACAGTCCCCCTGAGTCTAGCTGCACTTGTATTGGAGGTTTTCTCCAAACAACAACAACCTGGGAGTGTGCCTGAGCCGATTATGACTCAATCTGCCTAGATGTGTAGGTATCTGGAAATAGGATAAAAACATCTTACGCTTACTTCTCTGGAGTGAGAACCAGGAAAGACTTCAGCATGTGTAACATATATGATGGCTAAATCACAAACAGAAAATGAGGTTTATATCAGCAATTAATTTTACTTATCTAGAAAACGGGCATGTGACACTGGCTAATACCTGGCACTACCATTCTGGGTTAAATTCAGATTGGCTGATTTATATAATTTTATTAGAAAGCTTATTTTAATGACTTAATTACCACTTCTGAGTACAGGAATAATTTTGAGTATAACATATGTGTTTTTGCATTTTTTAATAGTCAGTGTCTTCAAGCTTCAAAATATTCAAATTCAAAACCCCATATTTTAATGTTTAGCCAAATTACAGAAAGAATAAGTTGAGTAAGAAAATGGATAAGCACCTTTGAGAATTAAATGTAAGCCTTATGTGATTAGTGCTTACATTCTTTTTCACAAAATAGTTACTAATTGGTTCTATACCTTCTAGTGTCTAAAGAAAAATATCCCGTATCGTGTAAAAGAAATAATTTGAACACTGAATTGTTAGAAATATTTTGCTATAGAAGTATTAATAGAAGAAACAGGTGGCCATTACAGATTAATTAGTCTCAGCTCTTTAGAAGGACCAGTGTAGCTGGCTGTGATTTCTTAATGCGTCTTACATGGCTTTTCTTCTAAATAAAAAATACAAGAGCAAAAACTCTCACTGGCTGTTGGTTTGGGAAACAAACTTTTCTTGCCAGGCAAATAAACTGCACTAGTAATTTTAAGGAATGTGTTTTGCTTTGTTTTGTTCATATAAAATACCAAGGCAGACTCTTAAGTTCACAACCAGAATTAACTCTGTACAGCGAGAGCATCTTCCTCCACCAGTGACAGTTCCAGGGTGTTTTCATTAGTGCCAGTTTTCATCCTGAAGTTGAAGGAACCATAGAGTTTCGCAGACTCTTTGGAGGAGGCAAACCTGTCACGACGGTATAGCTCCCCCTTCCACATAGACATCATCAGCAAGCAGGACAGAACGACCCCCCCAAGTGTGAGCAGGCAGAGTCCGGCAATCACACAGCGGTCCAGGTGAGCCCCCAGCCTCGCGCTCTCCTTCTCCAGGCGTTCCATCTCCCGGGCCGCCACAGTGTTGGGATCCACGGTCACATCCCGTGGGACAACGTATGAGACGATCACCAGCAAGATGCCAGTGACCAAGAACAAGATGGCGCTTATGAAACCATAGTCTACTGACTTCCCTGAAGAGGTGGCTTCCGAGCTGGTATCATCTTCATCTTCGGAAATCAAGGAGATGGCAGACTCGTGGGACCACTCATTTGGATTTCCCCAGCCGAGGTCTCCCAGGTGATCACTCCCTTTTGCTGAAGGGGAGTGTCTGTTCCTTTGCTCCAGGTTGACATTCTCGTCCACGTAGGTAAAAGAGGTTTCTAATTCCTGGCTGCAGCAGTTGCAGACTTTCTGTTCTGCTGTTATCTGGTTGTTCCCTGAGTTGAGAGGTCCTGGTGGCAACGAGTCTGTGTGAATAGCACTGTCTTTCAGTGAGGGGGAAGGGGATGCTGGGGAAGGGCTAAGTTGAGATGCTTCCATCTCCAGTGCTCTTGGCTTCAAGGTACAACCTCTCTGGCAGCAGAGAGCAGCTCTGGTGGCTGCTACATCTGCCTGGTCCTCGGGAGGCCCTCTTGAACTCCAGTCAGCAGCATCACACGGGGCTGCCTGGCTGCACTTCTTAACAAGGTAGTGGAGCTCCATTCGGGCTAGTGAGACATCCCCCAGCAGCTTCCAGAGAGTCTGCCAATAGCAACACAGTTAGATAAAACCCACCAGGAGCTAAAACCAGACCACCAGGAGTACTGCTCCTGAGGCCCTCTTCTCCTTTGTAGCTACAGGTTTTGACACTTCAGCCCCAATTCCTCCTAAAATAGGTAAGAGAAAGGAGAAGCTACCTAGCAGTGGGAAAGCATGAAAAAGGCAAGACTTAGGTCAGGGTAAAAAAGAACATGGAGGAAGTGGCAGTGTCTGGGAAGAAAGCACTGCCGTCACCAAGCCAAATTTATCCAAGGATCACACATTTCGGTGACAGGATCCCTCAAATGAGAAGGCAGGTTTCCTGCACAGAGATACAAATGAGAAAAGCAGGACCTTTTTCAGCAGCGCTGCTGATCTTCTAAAGAACTTGGGGAAGCACAGACTTCTCAATAATTTGGTTAAATTATAAGTGTTTACACTCTCTGTAGTTCAGAACAGATTCTAATACAGATTAGCATTGTTAGAGCATCACCTTGGGTGAGCCAATCAATATGTCACCAGCAGTTGGGCTCTACTGGAGCTCAGCATTTTGACTGGGTGGCTCTGAAGTGGGTGAAAGATGGCTGACTTGATTAAGCCACCCTCCTAACAGTACGCTTTGTACACCCAGAGACCCTAATCACACAGCCCTGTTCATCGTGATTCCATTCTCAGCTTACTGCTACACGATGGCAGCATGTTCTAGACCCAAAAGTACATAGACACACACCTCATAGGGTGATCTCTGAAAAATACAATGAGCTAGCCCACTCCTACACACACACACACACACAGTTGCCTGCTTCAGGTAAAGGTCCGCTACCCCTGCACTCCAGGTCTGAGTGAGTATGAGTTCCTCTCCCTCTGCACGCTTTGCTAACAAATGTGTATAGGAAATCAACCGTCTAGAAGTTTTCACAAACCCCAGTCTAGAAGTAAACTGACAATAAAATACAAATCATAAACCCACAGTCACAGTTCTGTTGAGGCCAATAGGGGAGAAACTATTTCCAGGGTTACCTCTGGAACTTTGCCCTACCTCACCACAGCAAGGCACCTTCATGGGAGAAAATTTTGGGTTGAGCAGAAAACCACTTGCCTGTCCTTTTCTGCCTCTGCCATCTTTCTGAGGAATAAAAATTTACTTTCTACTATCAGCAAGTACAGAGGTTTCAAGTAAAGTCCCCTTTTCTTTTGCTTCCAAGTCCAGGATAATAACAGATTTAACTCATATCTTAGAAGTTTATTATGCTTCAAAATCCACAGCTCCAACGGCTGGTAACCTACACAGAAACACAGGTAAGGTGAAGGGGAAGTCCACCTGGCAACTCATTGAAAATATGAGAGGGGAAATCCACATGTTTTATGCTCTACATTAGAGTTTGTTTAAAACACACACACACATACACACACACACTTATCCTATTATCAGAGTTTCTTTGCAGCTAAAACAGGAACATTAACAAAAAAATCAGATGCAGGAAAACCACAACTGAACCAGAGCTTTCCTTTAGTAAGTGCATAGACACCCCCGCCTCCACTGCGGGATCCCTCAGTGAAGGAAGCAATGGTAACGGGTTTGATCGATTACTAAATGAGAAATCTCGCAGTTCCCTCAAACATTAGGTGCGCTGATTAACCTTTGGCACAATTAGCCCATCAAATTGGATTACTTTAGATAAAAATCGTCAAAGCCCCTTAGGGGACTTCCAATTTATAACAAAGAGAGAGAGAGAGAGAGAGAGAGAGAAATCTCCACTTAATTCCCTTCTTCTGCCTCTGTCTCTTAAAAGAGAGACTCCGCTTGTTCCATCGGAACAAGCTGCACGGTCGATTTCCTCTGCAGCTTGGTAATCCGGGGCTTCCATTCTCAGGGGAGAATGGATAATCCCAGGGGACCAGCCAAGGGCTCTTTCCTTCAGCCTCCTCCCTCTTTCCTCTCTGGTTTAAGAGCGCGGTTAATAAAACTGCAGCCGCAGAACGCGGACACAGCACTTTCCCTCGTCAGCCCTCCAGCAATTAAGAGCATTAATATCTGCATGGGAACTAACTGACACGGGCGAGGCTGGGCTAGCGGAGGCGACCTCGGGATCCGTCCTGCGCGCGCTGTGTGCTGTAGGGGCGCGCCGCAAGCACCGGGCAGCGATCGATGTTCCCCACGGACTCAATCAACCCATTCCGGGTGAGCTCCGCGTCCGCCGTGGTGCCCGGAGTTGGGATGCGTTCGCCAAATACCCAAAGGCTAGGCAGGCACCTTAGGCAGAGACAGGGGACGCGCTCCCCAGTTCCGCCAGGCTCTCGGGGTCTCTCGCGCGCTCCAGCGCCTCCTCCCAGTCCCCCTCTCCGCCACTCACCTCCTGCTTTGGCCACCCAGTGAGCCTAGAGCACCGCGCGCTAGTCCCTGAGCTGCTCCTCGGGAAAGTACCCCGCTCACCAGCCGCAGCACTTGTAGCCTCTGCGCGCCGCCCGCTTCTTGGGGTGGGCAGCGCCTGCGGTGCCCGCGGGGCGGGGCTGGGCGGGGCTCCCCCTCTTGCTGAGCATCCCGGGAGATGTAGTCTGGGTCGGCCGCCCGGCCTCCCTCCTCTGTCTCTCTTTCTCTCTGTCTCTCTTTCTCTCTGTCTCTCTCTCTGTCTCTGTCTGTCTGTCTGTCTGTCTGTCTGTCTGTCTCTCTCTCTCGCTGAAATCACTGGCCCCTAAACTCAAATCAATGGCTCCTAACCTCAGAGTAAGGTCCTCTAGTCTCCGTGTTATGAGGGAATGTTTGAGTATTCTGAGTGTGTATTTAGTTACAACTGTGTGCCAGGCAGTATGCATATTTCGTTTTGTTTAAAAGTCATAACAAATCCTCCAAGATTTTATTAATTCTCATTTTACAAATGAAGAAAGAGGCTCAGAGGAATTAAGACCTCATCCAAGGTAAAAAAGACAATAAATGATCTCTAATAATGTGCTGAAAAATTTGTTTCCAAAGTCATTGCCTTGCCCACAAAATCTGGAGAAATGTGACCATTGAAGGCAAGGGATTGTCCTGTTGATTTCTGCTTCCCCTGTGCCTAGCAGTTCTGTTCAGTCTCTCAGGCATGTCTGACTCTTTGTGACCCCATGGACTGCAGCACACCAGGCTTCCCTGTCCATCACCAGCTCCCAGAGTTCACTCAAACGCATGTCCCTCCAGTTGGTGATGCCATCCAACCATCTCATCCTCTGTTCGTCCCCTTCTCCTCCCGCTTTCATTCTTTCCCAGCATCAGGGTCTTTTCTGGTGAGTCAGTTCTTCTCATCAGGTGGCCAAAGTATTGAAATTTCAACATCAGCAGCAGTCCTTCCAGTGAATATTCAGGACTGATTTCCTTTAGAATAGACTGGTTGGATCTCCTTGCTGTCTAAGGGACTCTCAAGAGTCTTCTCTAACACCACAGTTCAAAAGCATCAATTCTTAGGCACTCAGCTTTCTTTACAGTCCAACTCTCACATCCATTCATGACTACTGGAAAACCCATAACTTTGACTAGATGGACCTTTGTTGGCAAAGTAATGTCTCTGCCTTTTAATATTCTGTCTAGGTTGGTCATAGCTTTCCTTCCAAGGAGCAAGCGTCTTTTAATTTCATGTCTGTACTCACCATCTGCAGTGATTGTGAAGCCCCCCAAAATAAAGTCTATCACTGTTTCCATTGTTACCCCATCTATTTGCCATGAAGTGATTGGACCAGATGCCATGATCTTAGTTTTCTGAATGTTGAGTTTTAAGCCAACTTTTTCACTCTCCTCCTTCACTTTCATCAAGAGGCTCTTTAGTTTTTCTTTGCTTTCTGCCCTAAGTGTGCTGTCATCTGCCTATCTGAGGTTAATGATATTTCTCCCAGCAATCTTGATTCCAGCTTGTGCTTCATCCAGTCGAGAATTTCTCATGTATTCTGCATATAAGTTAAATAAGCAAGGAGACAATATGCAGCCTTGACATACTCCTTTCATAATTTGGAACCAGTCCATTGTTCCATGTCTCCTTCTAACTGTTGCTTCTTGACCTGCATACAGATTTCTCAGGAGGCAGGTCAGATGGTCTGGTATTCCTACCTCTTTAAGAATTTTCCAGTTTGTTGTGATCCACACAGTCAGAGGCTTTGGTGTAGTCAATAAAGCAAAAGTAGATGTTTTTCTGGAACTCTCTTGCTTTTTTGATGATCCAGTGGATGTTGGCAGTTTGATCTCTGGTTCCTCTGCCTTTTCTAAATCCAGCTTGAACATCTGGAAGTTCACAGTTCACATAATTTTGAAGCCTGGCTTGGAGAATTCTGAGCATTACTTTGCTAGCGTGTGAGATGAGTGCAACTGTGCAGTAGTTTGAACATTCTTTGGCATTGCCTTTCTTTGGGATTGGAATGAAAACTGAATTTTTCCAGTCAATAATAATGACCCAAAATAACAATAGTTAACATACAAACCACTCACTATTGTCAGGCTATCTTCTAAACACTGCTGATATAACTCAGTTAATGGTCACAGTTAATCTTTAAAGTTCTGTAAAAATCCTCTTTTGCAAAAGTGGATTTTTACAAAAGACAAAACTGAATTACAAAGAAGTTGAGTAATTTGCCCAAAGTCATACAGCTAATCCTTAAAGAGATGGCACAACCCCCAAAGAGCCTAAGCATTATGCAAATTGAATGAATGGGAAAAAAACAAACAAATAAACAAACAGAAGCCTGGAAGACAAAGGATTAGGAATAAAGGAAATTCGGAGATTAAAGCTACTGAGATGTGGTTCCCAAGGCAGGACAAAGTAACTTCTTTGAGTCAGCAACCTCTTTCTTACCAGAGCTGACTGCAGTAGCCAATAGCCAAATAGAATAACTGGTTTGTGGATTGTCTCTAAGTTTTCAGCATCTCTTTTGGGGTGACTCTAGGGTTACTGATTGTTTTATCTAAGGGGAGCAAGAGAAGAATTATGTTATAATATAACATTTTGCTGCTTGTGAGTAACTCACATGAATTTTGTGGTTGCTTTCAAGTAATAGATCAGTCTCCCATAATGATGACTTAGTTGATTTTCCTTTAGTGTAGTGTAGTGTGTGTGCTCAGTCATGTCCAACCCTATGAACTGTAGCCCACCAGGCTCCTCTGTCCATGAAATTTTCCAGGCAAGAATATTGGAGTGGGTTGCCATTTCCTGCCCTATGGGATCTTCCCAATCCAAGGATCAAACCCACATCTTTTGTGTCTCCTGTATCGGCAGGCAGATTCTTTACCACTGAGCCACCTGAGAATGGCTTTGGTTTTCCTTTATATTGATAGAATTCATAGTTTCATAGTTCCAGGGATGTCATAATACAGCTGCTTTTAAATCTTTTCTCACTATGACTCTCTTTTAGCTAGTTAAGCCCATTTGTTGTTAAACATGATGTATCTATTATGGCTTCTTCTCCTTTGCTCACTAGTTACACTGTTCTCCAGTGAGAATATCCTTTTTTCATTCCCCTGTTTCCTCCACCTTTCGAGGATTAACTCATCAAGCCACATTTGCTGGGGTACATTCTTAGTATTAATACTGTATATTTGAAAGGGAGCCCAAAGACACTATATGTTGTCCAGAAGAGAGCAACTGAGAAGTTGAAGAAACTTGAACTCATGTTGGATGAGGAGACACTGAAGGAACTTGGGATATCTAGCTGGAGGAGGAGACTTAGAGGAAACAAAAACTAACTTTAAATAATTAGATGTTTGTGAATAAGAATTCTATATCATGGTTAAAAGGGGGGAAAGCAGAACCAATGACAATAAAAGCATTTATTAGTCCTAATGGGTTATCTTTAATTCTTACAAAAATGCCATAGGGAGTCATTATTATCACACCCATTTACATGTAGAAATTGAGGATTGAAAATGTTTCTTTTCAAAGATGTTAGAAGTAATAAATAACTGGTAGAGCCAAGATTCTAACTTGGGTCTATCTGGTTCCAGAACTTGGATCTCTTCACCACTATGCTATCCTGAGCAGTATTTCACAGTCATTATCACAGCAGAGCATCAGTAAGGTGACAATATTTATTGCCCTGGGATAAACACAGGAGGTTTCTCATGGCCGTCATCCTGGTGTTGTGGCTACTTGAGTCTCTGCAAGACAGCTAGGGCTGCCAAGAGAAGAGAGAAACCAGCACATCTATAGTAGACAGGGGCACCGGAGAATGATGGACACAGGGCCTGGAGAGCTCTGGGTAGCACTATCAGACTTAATAAGGAGGTTAATTTGGGGCTGAGCATAAAGAGAATATTCTCTTTAAGGACTTTAAACAGGGTGTCTCATGAAAGTGAATTTTATTATTACTAGAGAGGATAAAAAAAGAAGAACCATTTATTAGTGATGTGGTAGAAGGGATTCATCTAGTTGGATTAAAGGAACTCTATTGTTTCCCTGCTGAAATGATTCTAGTTACATCTCACTCATGAAGCCATTTTTCTCCAAGCCAGCTCCCAAAGATTCTACCTCCTATGAACTATACTAGGACTTGTCAGCACTAATAATTTTTATATTTATCAGCCACTACCCTGTGACATTTCTAGTATGTCTAGGTAACTACTGTGTATCGTTTAACTTGTCACTTAGGTGCCCAAACCTCTAATATCAATTGTAAGTTCTTTAAGGTCAGTATCCATATATTAAATGTCTTCTTATCTCCTACAGAAAGTAAAATATTTCTGTTGAATAGAGTGATGGAAAAATGCCAAGACTGAACTGAGACTGGAGATGATTATCTCTTCACATTATTCTCTCTCATTTCCTATTTCTGAATATAGTACACTTGACTGTCTACATATTCTTGAGCATTAAAATAAAATCAACTCTATGCCAACACACTACAAAATCTCCTACAAAATTCTTCATAAAAAGAGTAAATGTGTATTTAGCTCCTGGAAATAAAAGCTCTGCAAAAAATACCACTTGCAGGAATAACTTCAACACTCTTTCCTCTAAGTCCATGTCTATACTTTCGTCAAAATCTCACCCCAGACCCTTTTCTCAAGAGCCTTTCTTGTTCATAAACCCCCAATTCTTATTGCTGTTCTAATTGGCATTCTGGTACAATATACACAGTGGCATAATATGCTTCCTTTTATCCTGTCATCTTATATATATAGAAGTATTTCATGTATATTTTATACAGCTTTCTATGTGTCTCTCCTCAGATAAAATTTAAACTCTTTGAGAACCAATATTTTCTTCCTATAAATTTGAAGCTATACGTGGACATGAAATAACAAAAATACATGGTCAATTATGGTTCTTCACTAGATGTTAGATGTGTACACAATGATTCACACTGATAAAAAGATGATAGTAAAGTCTAAGTACAGTTTTGATCCTACATAATTTTTAATGTGGTTCTTATTTTCCTGTTTACTTATACTCCTTGAGGTATAGGAGGTGTAATCATGATTACACCAAGTAGAAAAATAATTTCTGAGAAGTAAATTTACCATGTGAGTCAAGGGTAATGCAAGGACTTTTAACAAAAATGTCTCTTGTAATGATAACTGAGGATACTTTCCAGTTTTCTGTCTTCAGCAATAATAACAATGACTGATTGTAAACAAATATTCCTAGTGGATTTAGAGTTATCAGGAGAGGCTAGGCTGTTGGGAGGTAAGAAAGACATTGGCTGGATAGAAGCTCAGTCATTTAATGGGACTAGTACAGGAATATAAGTTACTTTGTATGCAAGCTGACACTTCTAAATGATGAAGAAAAAGATGAAAATGGTCAAATTTTAAAGTAGTGAAGATCTCATTTACTAAAAAAGTCTAGGAACAACATAAAAATAGTATTAAATTTTAAAGTTTTCTTTAGATAAAAATGCTCTAGTGGCCAAGATACCTTGTTATTTAAATAAATAAAGTGGATGGATACAGACACTAGGGGTGAGGAAAGACTGTAGCCGAATTGAGAGCAATTGCTTTTCCTAAGGGTACATCACCTCCTGTATGTCTTTACCTGATGTTTGTCTTGAGTGAATTCAGACATCAATAAAAGTCAGATATCCCAATTTTAATTAAAAATTCAGTCTTTAAAATTTAAATTGAAACATTTAAAAATCTGTACAGTTCAAAAAAAAAAAAAACTATAGGAAACATTTCTTTCTGATAATAGCAGATAAGGTGATTGAGACCCACCCACTGCTGGGGATAATTAGAAAATCGGGACAAAATGTACAAAAAATCACTTGCTTGAAGACAATTAAATTTAACAAGATAAAGAAAAATTACTGTGCTAGAGTCCAGAAAAGAAGAGAGTCTCATGAAGGCAAGTCAGGAGCTTGGAGCTTTGTTTTAAGTGAGGATGTTAGGTGATTCCAGGAGAAAAAGTTGAGAGGCTAAGAACCTGAGAGAGGAGACTGGGTCCCTGGGCCTACCGAGGGAAGGATCATGGTGAATCTGCTGCTCCTTAAACTTTGGGTTAAAATCCTGTAAAGTGCTATCCTAGCAGTGTGAAGCCATTTGATAGTCCTTCACAGGGAGTGCCTCTCACTTTGTTAAGATTTCTGTCTTTAAACTTTAACCAAGGTGGTTTCAGAGTGCCTGGTTTCATACCAGGTACTTGGCATCAGAAGCAATCTTTGAAAATGGGGGAAAATATAGCATCACCTCAAACCAGTTTTATAATTTTGCAAATGTATTAACTCACAATAAAAAATTAATGAAAAAAGTCAATTTCTAAAGATCACATCCTGTATAGTTCTCTGCACACCCCCCCACCGGCCCCATATATAGAGAGATGGAAAACAGATTGATGGTTTCCATAGGTAGGGATTACAGGGGTTATAGGGGTGCATGTAACCATAAATTTAAGGGAGAGCACGGGGGAGATCTTTATGGAGATGGAATAGTTCTGGATCTTGATAGGGATAGTGGCTACATGAATCTATGGTTTACCAGTTTACCAACCCGATTTTCTGGGTTGATATTACATACAGTTACACAAAATGTAACCAGTGGGGGAAACTGAGTGAAGGGTACACAAGATTTTTCTGTAATATCTTTGCAGTGTTCCAAAAATCTATAATTATTTAAGAATATAAAATATAAAGTTTTTTATATTTTATACTTTAAAATATAAAAATAAAGCAAACAAAAAGCTCAAGTACATCAGAAGATTAGATCACTAGTATGAAAACAAACAGAAACATAAAACAATAGAAAAAGACCAATGGGAGACTTCAGATATTAGATTCAGATTCAGATATTAGAAAATTTTAAGTAACTCTATTTACTATGGGCTTCCCTAGTGGTTCAGTGGTAAAGAATCCACCTGCAATGCAGCAGATGCAGGTTCAGTCCCTGGATGGGGAAGATCCCACGGAGAAGGAAATGGCAACCCACGACAGTATTCTTGCCTGGGAAATCCCACGGACAGAGGAGCCTGGCGGGCTACAGTCCATGGGGTCACAAAAGAGACAACTTAGCAACTGAACAACATATTTACTTTGCTCAATGAAATGAGACAAAATTTAGAATTTTATCAGGTGACTGGGAACAAAAATGAAAATTATTATGATCAAAATTAAGAACTCAGGGAAAGATTAAGAGATGGGATTCAGTGAAGAGAGAATTAGTAAACTGGAGATAGATCAGAGGAAAACATCTCAGGAATAAGGCACAAAGAGACAAAGGATGAAAAAGACAAAAATGAGTGTAAAAAGACATAGAGAATAAACGATCAAGTTTCAATCAGAGATTCATGTGCCCAAAGAGTGAAGTTTTTCTTTTTTCTTTTGGGAAGGGAGGAAAAGGAAGCTTTTCCTAGCTTCTATGTATAAGCAGACAAATTTTTTTTTTCCCTCTGTTTCTCATCTCTGAGACAGACTTTGAAGTTTGTATGCAAAAGACATTTGACTTGGCTTTCATTGTGTTGCCCAGGGGTAAAAAGTGGAGTGTTGGGAACCAAATGATCATTATTTTTGCTTTTTAAGTGAATCATAGTAACATGCCTCTGATCCCAATACCGTGCACACATTCTGGATAAGTGAATATTTTAAAAACCCAAAAGTTAGAATGAGGAAAAGAAGCTAGCCACTAAAAAATGCTAATGTGTAACTGTGCAAGTCCATTTCTATTGTTAGCTAAAGAGGCAAAATTATACCAGAGTATTTTGCGATACTGGTGACATAATGTGAAAAGCAAGGATGTGATTACCATAAATTTCAAGATAGAGGCTACATGTTCAAGAGAGGGAGGAAATAATGATTTGGAGAAAGCAAAAGGACAGGCTTTGGGACACCACACTTTTCTACTTCTTGACCTAGATATGCTTATATGAGCATTCTTCTTGAGTTAAACATTGGAGGTGACTCTATCTCATGCACAGTTCTGTATGTATGTATTAGTTCCTAATAAAAGATCAATATACTTTTGGAGAGAATTCAACTTTCAAGTACCTGATTTGAATCTCTAAGAGTTTATATCATAATCTAAGAATTTTATTCTCTCATCTTAAGAACTACAAAATGGTTTTCTCTAGCTTGGAGTCACCCAGCATCTTGCTATGCTTGGAGGATGGGAGAGTATACAGTTATACGGTCCCTCTAACACCACGTCACCATGCTCTCCTTTGTCATTTTTTTCAAGAAATGTTCAACTGACTTCAACTTCCTCCCTGTCCTTTCACTTCTCTTTTTCAAGATTTGATCCAGCTAATGGGTCTATTACTGCACTAAAGTTTCTTGCTGAAGTCATTAATAATATTCAATAATTCAGCCACTCACTCAACAAGTATTAATTAAATGTCAAAGGATTCTATGCTAAGTGCCAGATGTACAACTGTGAACTGAATGGATACATCCTAACTTTAGGGGAATTTACAATCTGATGGGGGAATGTGCCAATTTAATAGGCAAGTATAATGCCAATTCATCAGTGCTGTGATAAAGGAATAGGTGGTACAGTGGGAACATATAGGAAGAGGACTTAATTCAGAATTTACAGGTCAAAGTAGACTTCTTGATGATAGAATATCCAAGTGAGATAAATATAGAAAGAAGTTAGTCTTTTGAAGAATGAGGTAGCATGATGAACAGTGGGAGGCAATTCAGAAGTTAAATTACTGGAGTTGAAAAAAGTTCAGTATGTCTATAGTATGAAATGTGAGTGAAAGTATGTCAGTAATGATATTGGAAGTGTCCTAGAGGACAGATCATCTTTGGACTTATAATTAAGGATAAGGTGTGTGGACTTAATTTTAAAAACAACAAAATGTCAGGGATGGTTTTTAAGCAGGATAATAAGATCATACTTGAATTTTTAAAAGACCATGCTGGGGAATAGATTGAAAAGGAACTAGTTTAGTGTGATCAAATAGCATATAAAAACCATCTTCAAGCAAGAGATGACAGTGAAATTTAGATATAATGATACAGATAAGTTACAGGAAAAAAAATGTATCATGCAGACATTAATCAAAAGGAAGCTGAAGTGGCCATATTAAAGTGGGCTTCAGGATGACAAATATTACCAGGGATGAAGGGAAATAAAAGTGATAAAAAGGTCATTCATCAAGAAGATACTCCAATCTAAGCCATGAATGTGCCCCCTAACATCTCTGTGGGGCCACATTTCTGGCTCTGGTAAATAGAATGTGTGGAAATGTGGAAATGATGTGTGTTAACTTCCAGTATAAGATAGTTAAGGATCTGTTGTTTCTATTTCATGCCATGTGCTATCTGGATGATGCTAAAATGACCTTGAAGCCACAATATGAAAGCAGTCTGAAATGCTGAATCACAACTTAGAAGAGTCTGATCCAAAGCAGACTCAGATGTGAGCAAAAACAAGCTTCTATTGTGGTGGTGAGGTTCTGAACTTGTTCAGCACAGCAGTTAGCTTTCTTTCCTTAATTGCAGCCCCTCCTGAGCCAAAAAGGAGCTCAGATGGGGGACAGAAGGAGTCTGGTTATCTACCAATGGATAGTGGTTTAAGTAATTATTGTATTTTGCTTTCCTTTAACATTAAAGAGAGTGAAGACTTTACTTTAGATTTATTATTACAGCTAATCTTTTGAGTAATATTATTAGTACTTACACTAAGTTATGTTCTATTTGAATTTTCCTCATTTATCCTCACAGCCTCCTTTTCTATAAAATATTTGAAAGGCATAATAACACTTTACAGCTATATCTCACACTTTGAATATACAGCATATGAATAATAAAAGTTGGATTCCTATAAATGCATTAATATATGCCTCTAAAATTTCATGTGCATGCTCGTATGCATGCATGTGAGCTAAGCTGCTTCAGTTGTGTCCGACTCTTTGCGACCCTATGGACTGTAACCCACCAGGCTCCTCTGTCCTTGGGATTCTCCAGGAAAAAATACTGGAGTGGGTTGCCATGCCCTCCTCCAGGGGATCTTCCTGACTCAGGGATTGAACCTGCGTCTCCTGTGGCACCTGCATTGCAGACAGATTCTTTACCGCTGAGCCACTGGGGAAGCCCATATATTTCCATAAATATGTATATAAATATATATATATATATATAAAATATAAATTAGTGTCATGGGATATAACTAAATATTTCTGAAGAATATTCCATTCTAAAAATTCAGCATATTTCATTATTATAATACTTCTAAGACTCTTTAATTTACTAAGGTATAATTTTAGGCTCTAAGGGTAAACCCTGTTTTTAAAGTTTTCCCAACCTTGTAAGATTATGAATCTTTAATTTTCCACAAATCATCTTATAGAACTAGTGTTATATAATAAACTTTGGGATATACTGCTATAAAGAAATTGGTATTTTATTTTCAACACTTATATCAGATAAGAATATTTCATATTTTGATTTGTGTTTTTCATGACACTTTGTGATTCAGTTCTTCTATGCTACTGTTGGAGACCCTGGATTAACAAAGGTTTTAGGTGATGGCTGTACTTCATTAACTTTTTTTTAATGTCCTTAAACTTTTACGGTGTGTGATGTGACATTTTGATATCTCGCCATTATTATTAGCATCAGTTTTCTGACTCTGTGCTTGGTTGTTCTTCCTTACCTCTCCTTCCTCAGTGTAGACTCATTGTCTCTTGTCTAGACTACTGCAACTATTTGTTAGGTAGTACCTTGCCTATAATCTTGAGCCTGTAATTCAAGCTTAATGCTGCCTGTGAATTGATCTTTATGAAAGAAAAAAGTCTGATTATGGCAATCTTCTTCTTAAATCCTATACTTTATCTCAATTGTCTAAATTTGTCTTGTTTAGCACTTAATCACTTCTGTCAAATGAAGAATCTTACCTTTTTTCAATTCTAAGAAATTTTAACTCTCATACATTCAAATGTTGCTTCCTTTTCATCGGGGGTCCCTGATGGCTCACACTAAGCTCTTAGAGGCTGTAGCTTCTAGATCTGTTCTCCTTGTTCTTAACCTTTATTTCTTTATACCCATCTTTTTATCTTGTATTGCATTCTAAAATGATTCTTTGATTCAGTCTTCTGTACACTATACAGTGGTTAGTATGTGTTCTCTGGGGTTGGTGTGGTTTTAAGTGAGTTTTATAAAAGTCCTGCAGTTTAATTTTTTATTTAAAATAAAGTAATAGTATTGCTTATTTGACTATTGTGAGGAAGAAGTAAATAAAATATATACAAAGCACTTAGAAGCGCTTGACATTTAAGTGATCCAGTGTCAGTATTTTTTTTAACTTTTAATTAGCTTTTCAGTTTCTTTCTTATTTGTAATTGTCTATGCTATTTCTTATTTTCCAAATGTAATATCCTGCTTTAACTTTCCATGGATATTAATTATAGAATATATTCAAATTTATAACTATATCAATTTTGATTATTCTTTGAACTATTTATTGGGTCTATTTATAAGGTCTTCGATTTTGTCTCTCTTTCTCAGAATATCTTTCCTCGGATCTTTGGTCATTTTTTTTTTATTATGCCCTTCTTCATGGTGGCGATTTCATGCTGGATTTATTCCTCCATCTGTTTTGATGGCTTCCGTTTAGTGGTCTTATATTTCTTCCATCACACTCTATCTGCTTTTCATATTTTAGAAATTTCTCTTGACTTCTGCTCCACTGAGAGTCATACACATATTTGAAAGCTTATTTCAGAGAAAGTTTTCTTATGACTTGGCGTTTGCCTAACTCCTCTTCCTCATCTCCCACCATATGCTCCAGCTTCATAAACTATATGCAGTTCACTGATATTCCCAGTTGAACCCACAGTGTTCCTTTTCAAAAGCTGCCTCCCCTACTTAGATCAGCTGGTTCTGAATTTCATTCCCCGCATGTCAGTATAGGTCAACTCTTCCAGAACATGGTTTCTCTATAAACTTCATTAATAACACTTCTCCACCCTGGACTGAATTGATCACTACTTTCTTTGTACCTCAGCCTAACTGATCTTTTATACTCCTATTAGAGTAATATTAGAGTGACATATCATTATCTATATTCATTTATAAGTTTGAAAGGGGAGAACTTTAGTCATCATTTTTGGCTCTTGATCTCCAACCTCCACTTCCCTTCAAAAGAAACCAAATGTCAAGGAATATCTTTCGACTCACTGAGCTGTGTGATACACGAAGGTGCAAACTGGTGAGCTGAGAAAGTTAGAAGCAGTACTATTTAAGGAAAGAGGTGGTGGAGGAAAATCCCAGAGTGGGAGGGAGGCTGAAGTCAGACACTGAGGCGGCAAGAGAGGGATTTTGGAGGAGGAGGGAGAGGGGAAATTAGGAAAAAAAAAAAAAAACAACAAACAAACTGTATAAGAAGATTAGGAAAGATTCTTTGTGAGTAGGATGGGAAGAGGGAAAAAATGGGGGTGACATTCTGTGCAGAATAATTTTTGGGTCCCCAAATTCTTGAGTCTGATATATTTCAAAAGTCAAGTGGTCAGTTTATTCTGGTTCTGGTTTGTTTTGGGCTTTTCTTTATATAACTTGAAAAGCTAAAACTTTGCACATATATATGTATACAATTTTATATGTATATGTATACAAGTGTATATATGTATACAGTGTATATATATATATATATATATATATATATATATGTATATATATATATATTATATTGGCTGTACTGGGTCTTCACTACTGCACACGGGCTTTCTCCAGCTGCAGCAAGCAAGGGCTGCTTATTCTTAGTGGGGCATAGGTTTCTCATTGAGGTGCTTCTCTTGCTGCGGAGCATGTGCTCTAGGTGCGTGGCTTCAGTAGTTGCAGCATGCGGGCTCAGTAATTGCAGCTCGTGAGCTCTAAAACTCAGACTCAGTGGTTGTGGCACACGGACTTAGTTGCTCCATGGCATGTGGAATCTTCCCAGACCAGGAATCAAACCCATGTCCCCTGCACTGGCAGGCGGATTGCTATCCACTGTATTACTAGGGAAGTTCATATATAATATAGTTTGTAAAATCCTCAGTAGGACCTGCAGCAGCAGCCTGTCATCAAACACATTAGTATATTTTTCAGTAAAGTGGATATTCACACTAGTTTGGATAAAGAAAGAGTGTAAATAGCCTTTCAATAAATTTAGATTTGTTTTTGCTGCCAAATGGATTTACCAAAAATTAACAAAACTGCTTTTGTTTTTAAGAGTTTATTGGATTTCAGAATCACGACTAAACAACTGTGGCCCTACATAAATCCTTGCTGTGCCCTCCCTACCAGATCCTTCTGGTCTTGACTAGGCTCACTCATGTGTCTGTGGTCAATGCTAGGTCACTGATTGGTCTGGGATGGCCTGAGCTGGAATGACTGCTTCTCTCTATGTGGACTTCCAGCCTTCAGCCAACCAGATTGGGCTAGTTCACAGGGTGGCGGCAGCAGGGTTCTAAGAGTGAGTGGAAGTACATTAAGCCTTTTGGGAAGCAAGCATAGAATCGGATCATTTCCACAGCATTATTGTGTTAAATGAAATCACCAGTTTAGCACCGATTTATAAAATAGAAGAATAGACTTTCTCTTGCTGCAAGAACCTACAAAGTCACATTACTTGGCATGTAGAATGATTTGGACAATTTTGTAATCAGGATACCATAATAATAAAATGCTGAGTTTGAACATGAAGTGGGAGTGGGTAGAAAACTGATGCCATCCAGATCGTCACTGGCTGCCTTACCAATGCCAATTTCCCATTTTACCATTCTCTTTTGTTACACTACTTGAACCTCCCTCTAAGTAACTGTCTTTCTCTTTTGCTTGGTAGCTTTGTGGTTTGGGGGACACCACCTCTACCCTCTGCTCAAGGGCACAAATCAATAAGACTTATCACATTCCCTCAGGCGATAGCAATTAGTTAAGAAAAAGGAAGCCGGCAAAAGGGACTTCCCTAGCCACACTTGACTCAGAAATATCCCAATCAAGGTAAAGTGCATAATTTTCATGATGGTTGAAAATGGAGGAAGCACAGAGTCCCTGCTTCTGTTTAGAACCACCAGGTAAGTTAGCCTGAGGATAAATCAATATATGGGAGAAGGCAAGAGGCTAAAGCAGCACAAAGAAAAAGAATAAATCCAAGGTTGGATTGCCCTGAATTTTCTCCTGCCTTTGAGCTCCTTGATAACAAGTCAACAAAATGCCAGCTTGAGTTGGGTTTTCTAATACCTATGAAAGCATTTGAATATGACATATTTTCATACATTTTTCTATCTCCTTAGACTCCTTGAAGTAGGTACCAGGTTTAATTAATTCCCAGCTCCCCAGGTGGAGCATAGTGTCTCTCTCATCATAAGTCTGAAATAAGTATTTGGTCAAGGACCCTAAATAATCTGAAGCCTGCTATAACATAGTTCTCAGTTTTGGATAAAATAGAAACAGCATCTGTAGATAAGAAAACAAAAGACAGTAAGTAGACTCCAACTTATAGGGCTCAGCTCAAATTTATAAATGAATGTGTGAATCAATTGGTAAGTGAAGAATTTAAACATTAAATCCATCATTTCATGTAATTCTCCTATTTTGCTCCCATGATAGCTAAAATGAATAGGTACAAATAAATGCTTCTGATTAAACAACAACATCCGAACATTGAAACATAGAAAATAAAGCCCCTAATCAAAAAAGAAGGAAATGCTCCAGAAAAAAAATGCCCAATCCAATCTTTTTTTTTTTTATAGATAGTGGGTTTCAAATAAAAATAAGAAAAGGACAAGGTAAATAAGCGACAGAAGAATTGAAGTATAAGTTCATAGTAAAATGTAAGGAACATAGCACTTCTACAAACAGCATCCTTATTTTGCAAAATGTATAAGCAAGATAAGCCTGATTCACTAGCCCTTATTAGCATTTTGATTCTAGTGTTACAAGGAAAAGGTAATTTAGTAATCTGACAATGGTTGTAGCAGAAATTAACTAAAATGGATGCTTTGCTAAAATGAGAACCAAATAGCAATGTGTGAAATGTTAGTTCTGTGAGACAGAGACAGAGCTCTTCTTGGTAAGAATTCTATCTTTCTTTGATCTTAATGGGAATTAGAATGTAATGCATGTCTCAGTCTGTAAGATAAAATCCATCCTTTTAAAAATCAAGACAGAAATAAAAAACTGTAGCAAACCAGGCTCCTCTATCCATGGGATTTTCCAGGCAAGAATGCTGGAGTGGGTTGCCGTGCCCTCCTCCAGTGGATCTTTCCAACCCAGGGACTGAATCCCCATTTCTTGGGTCTCCTGCTTTGGCAGGCAGACTCTACCACTGAACCACCTGGGAAGCCCCCCAAAATCAAGACAAAGTAAGTTTAAGTAGAGATAGAAACCAAGGCTAAATATTGGGGAAAAAACACCATAATGAACTGTAAAATATGTAATGAAAGAATCTGTCACTGTGCAAAACCAATGTCACTGTCACATCTGCTAAGTTATGACACATGTCTGTCAAAAATACTTTAGAAATAATTAAGTGGATCATTACTGTATTACTCTATCTCTCTCTCACTGTGTGGGCAGACTAAGTAACTCATTACCAAATTCTCTTAACTCAGTGGAGTCTTCATTTTTATTTTTGTACATTATTCAAGTCTTACATATTCCTTATAGTCATGTCAGATGAGACTATGGCATGTATTTCTTCAAGATTTATTATTAGGATGGTAAAAATAGATGCTATCTTAGAATAACACCAAGGGAAATGAAATTGCACGTTTCAAATACACACGGCAACTTAATTTGTCCACCCCTTAGCTAGCTATGGGCTTCCCTTTGGCTCAGCTGGTAAAGAATTTGCCTCAATGTGGGAGACCTGGGTTCGATCCCTGGGTTGGGAAGATCCCCTGGAGAAGGGAAAGGCTACCCACTCCAGTATTCTGGCCTGGAGAATTCCATGGACTGTGTAGCCCACAGGGTTGCAAAGAGTCAGGCACAACTGAGTGACTTTCACTTTACCTAGCTATACTTGGTAATTATTTTTTATTATGTTGCAGTCTGCACATCACATTTATTGCTTCACACATTTAGTGAAATTTATTGAGCACACACTCTGGTCAGGCACTATGCTAGATGCTGGAAGTTAGAGATGAGAGTCATATTATTAACATCTCTACTTGCAAATGCTTCCCAGTACAATCAATACATGCCAGCTTGTAGAAGGAACACTTCCCTATCTTATCCGTCTGTCTAAAAATGCCAGAGAAGTCCCAGTGTTTTACTCCATAAACAGTTGTTTCCTGTGTATTAAATGTCTTACAGCCCATTTACCTCCTCCTAAGATGTTTTAAACATCTCCCAACTTACCCAGTTACTCAGCTGAATCACTTTAGATAACGCGTTCTACCAAGTAGAATGTGCTGATGATTTCTCATAAACTGGAGAGCTCCTTTTTCTACTGCCTTCTCTCAACAACAGTAAAGATCAAAATTCTCTTGAGGGAAAGATAGAGAGAAACTACCTTAAAATTATCAGAAAATCAAGCATTCATTTGATCCTCAAGCTAAACCAAAAGGGAAATGACTGGTACATTTTGTCATGGTAATTATACTGAAGTAAAAGACCTCAAAGTATTCTTGTTCCATCTAGCTGTGAATTAATAGTAAAAAAAAAAAAAAAAAAAAATTAATAAAAATTTAGAGAAATATCCAGCTGTAAAAAAAAAAAAATTAATAAAAATTTAGAGAAATATCGAGCTGTAAAAAAAAATAAATAAATAAAAAACACCGTTAAAGGCCTTTTACCCTCATGAATATTTTAAATTTCATGACCAGATGTGCTATTTTTTTTTAATTGAGCTCTGAGAATCCAATCACTGGAGTAGGTTAGCACTTCTGACAATCTTAAGGGATTTCCTGCTACACCAAAGAAGCTGACTTCAATGGTTTGATTATTGGACAGAGACAGAAGTTGATTTCAAATTAATGCCTATTTTCAGATTTTTGTATAAGTGTGGAAAATAGTATTTTTAAAAGAATATTATTTTTAGGAGATAAGAGTACTTATATTTTGAAATTCATGATCCAGAAATGTGTGGGTGTCATAGTCATGTATCTCAGACCTTAAATTTGTTCTTTCTGTCTTTGAATATGAATTTGCACTGCCCTCTTTCAAGTAACTAAGATGTTGAGGCACTTCAGTCTTGCCTCAGTGCTCCCATAATCCTCTTCATATATCTCTGGAATCATATTTACCACACATCTGTCAGTTTCAGTCCCCATCTTTGCCACCAAAATGAAAATTCCTGTAGAGCAGGGAGCATGGTTTATTTATTTCAGTATCACCAGTTCCAAGCAGAGTTGGGAAACAAAAAGTCAAAGCAATTTGGATAAGACAGGAAGGAAGAGAGAATGGGGGTGAAAAGAAGGGAGGAATGAAAATAAGGAAATATGGAGAAGAATATGACAATCAACAGGTGGAAAAGTATTTAATAATTGGGTAGTAGGTGGTTAGAAACTCTCTGTTGTAACATATACTTGACAAAAGCATCATGTTTTTTTGTTAAAAGCTTAAGGTAGAAGAGGTTGTCAAAAAGAAATAAATATTCAGGTAGAAAATGACTACAATGGGGCTAAACTCTTTAAAGCACAGGAACTCAAAATAACTATTTACTCTGAAGTCTCAAAAATGCCACAAATATAACAATATAAATTTGGCCTATAACAACTTGACCTCAACATTTACACTTCTTGTGGCTTTTTAAGACAAATAGTCACAAGTTTTTTGACCTGACTTAGAATAATAACATTTTTTTCTGATAAAAAAGCAAGTTTAAAGAATTTTGCCTTAATTTTTTTTGAAGAAACTGAATCTAAATAGTTTGAATTAGTGAAGGAGAATAGCTTGATATGGGAGAATATAAGTCACATACATCATTTTCTAAAAATTGAAATAATTGGGTATTTGGCAGAGTATATTGATTTAGGAAGCAAACTTGGATAATTTGGTTTGCCCTACTAATATATACATTCATCTCCTACTAACACATACATTCATCTTTAAACATTTGTTAACCTCATAACATCAATAACCTCAGATATGCAGATGATGCCACCCTTATGGCAGAAAGCGAAGAGGAATTAAAGAGCCTCTTGATGAAAGTGAAAGAGGACAATGAAAAAGCTGGCTTAAAACTCGACATTCAAAAAACTAAGATCATGGCATCTGGTCCCATCACTTCCTGACAAATAGATGGGGAAACAAGGGAAACAGTAACAGACTTTATTTTCTTGGGCTCCAAAATTACTGCAGATGGTGACTGCAGCCATGAAATTAAAAGACACTTACTTGCTCCTTGGAAGAAAAGCTATGACCAACCTAAACAGCATATTAAAAAGCAGAGACATTATTTTTTTTGCTGACCAAGGGCCAACTAGTCAAAGCTGTGGTTTTTCCAGTAGTCATGTATGGTTATAAGAATTGTACTATAAAGAAAGCTGAGTGCTGAAGAATTGACGCTTTTGAACTGTGGTGTTGGAGAAAACTCTTGAGTTCCTTGAACTGCAAGGAGATCCAGCAAGTCAATCCTAAAGGAAATCAGTCCTGAATATTCACTGGAAGCTGAAGCTGAAACTCCAATACTTTGGCCACCTGATGCGAAGAACTGACTCATTTGAAAAGACCCTGATGCTAGGAAAGATTGAAGGCAGGAGGAAAAGGGGACGACAGAGGATGAGACGGTTGGATGGCATCACTGACTCGATGAACATGAGTTTGAGCGAGCTCTAGTAGTTGGTGGTGGACAGCAAATTCTGACGTGCTGCAGTCCATGGTGTTACAAAGAGTCGGACACAACTGAGCGACTGAACCAAACTGACTGAACTGAAGCCTCAAAATAGCAGTAACAGTTGAGGTATGTGTGATAGACACATAAGGCAGAAAAGACAGAAAAACCCATAGAACAAAAAGCTAAGTAATATTTTAGCCAAACTGAATAAAAATGCTATTTCTTCTGTAAGCAAAGGATATATAAGTAATAAAAACCTGAAGATAATCATGACAGCATAATTTAGGAATAAATATTTTAAAAGAATTCACATATGGCCAGAAAGAAGGAAAATGGAGAACCTAATGAATTTTTTTAACCCTCACAAAGTCTTCAAATTATCTTATGAATAACTGAGGCTTTTTTTTTTTCATTTTTTTTTTATTGTATAGCTGTTTAATGTGAAGTTTGTCATAATCACCAGATATTGGAAAAACCCCTGTTGACAATTCTGGATCTTAAATGTCTTTTGAAACTTGAAGTAGCTTAAAAAATGACAAATTCTAGAAATGAAAATAGCATGGCTGGTTTTATACGAAGTGTTTCTGCCACATCCTCTTAAGAAGCCTGCCCCAGTAGTCAAGCCCTGCACATCATCTGGAAACATTCCCAGGGCCATCATCCCAGTGTCACTGTCCTCTTGTCCAGGTTTCACCATGTGTCTTGTTTCTACCTGTCGTACTTTTTTAGGTGTTGTTGCCTAGGTTTTCCTATGATTTCTATTTCCTTAAAAATTACAGAAAATATCAATTGAATAAAGACCATTAATTTTTCTATGTTGGTTGGGTCCTAAGGAAGATACTCTTGATTACTTGGTGGATTGGTAGATGATGGTACAAATAAAGTTGGTAAGTGAATAAAATGTGCCTCTTTTGGCCACTTCCTTTATTTATAATTTTTCCTCCAGAAGAATCATTTTAATGGGCTTTTCCAGCTTTGCAATTTTAATGGTTTTTATACACCCACAGTCTTAGGGGAATGCTATTACAAGATGTTTGCAGACTTGAGAAAGGATGTTCCTCTGAATACTAGCCCTCACTATGTGGTTCTGGTTGCTGGGAAAGAGGTAAACAGATTGCATGAGGACCTTCTTTCAAAATGCAAGCACTGTTATGATGGATGGAGATGGTCTTACCTAATGTTTTATGGCTGGAAAGGAAATCAAGACCCTGAAAAAAATCCCAGGGATGGAGAAGTCTGGACTGGGGACTCTGGTTCAGTACCTAGACTCAAGTGATGAAGGCAAGGGCTTTGTTCAGTTCAGTGTTCTAGCGATTGTATTGCCATTGTGGAACCCAAATCATGGGCACTACTGTGACTTGCTCTGGGCTTCCCAGGTGGCACTAGTGGTAAAGAACCTGCCTGCCAATGCAGGAGACACAAGAGATGCGGGTTCAATCCCTGGGTCAGGAAGATCCCCTGGAAGAGGGCATTGCAACACACTTCAGTATTCTTGCCTGGAGAATGCCGTGGAGAGAGGAGCCTGGCAGCCTACAGTCCATGGGGTCACACAGCGTCGGACATGACTGAAGCGACTTAGCAGCAGCATGACCTGTTCAGACCTGTGGCCAATTAGGAACTCACTGAAACATAGGATTCTGTAGGCCCAGTGTTAACTTGTTGTAACAACAGAGCAACATAGGCAGAAAGCTGGGCTCCACTGGCAAATCAATCTGATATTTACATTTTCTGTACTTAGTGTTTAAAAGCAGAAGGGGCTTTTTCCAAAGATTAAAGCAAAAGTGTTCTTAAATAATTTAAGGGTCGAATGTGACCTCCAGAAGGAGATTATTAGTTATCTGCTCATTTGGCTATGTGGAGACTGGATTACTTAATTTAAAAATAAAATAAAGGTGACTATTATGGACCGAGGAGAAGGCAATGGCAACCCACTCCAGTACTCTTGCCTGGAAAATCCCATGGACGGAGGAGCCTGGTAGGCTGCAGTCCATGGGGTTGCTAGAAGTCGGACACGACTGAGCGACTTCACTTTCACTTTTCACTTTCATGCATTGGAGAAGGAAATGGCAGCCCATACCAGTATTCTTGTCTGGAAAATCCAGGGATGGGGGAGCCTGGTGGGCTCTGTGGGGTCACACAGAGTCAGACACGACTGAAGTGACTTAGCAGCAGCAGCAGCATTATGGACCGAATGTTTTTGTGCCCCCAACATTCGTATGTTGTAGCCCTTATTCCCAGTGTGACAATACTTGGAGATGGGGTTTTTTGGAGGTAATTCAAGTTGAGTGAGAAGTCATAAGGATTGGGCCCAGTTCTGATAGGATTAATGTCCTTTTGAGACACCAAAGTCACATCTGTGTCCACCATGTGAGAACACAGGGAAAAAGTGGCCATCTGCAAGTCAGAAAGGAGCTCTCACCAAGAAGCAAGTTAACCAGAATCTTGATCTTGGCCTTCCAGTCTTCAGAATTGTGAGAAAATTAAATTCTGTTATTTAAGCCACTTGGTCGATGGTATTTTGTTATGGCAGCCCGGGCTGACTAGTAATGTGACCACCTTTGTACTCTGAGCTAATGAAATAGGTCATAATAGTCACATCAAAATAATGAAGCACTTGTTTTTCCTTGGTAAGAGGTATAGGGTCAAGTTTAATGCGAGTGAATGTATATAATACCACAAGCATAAGACCATGAAGTATTTCTAATGCTTCCAGACACTCACATGGAAGCCCAAACAGATAAATTTAAAGGAGAAATCTGAGTCCTGGTGACCTTGTTATTCAACGTCAGCTTAACATTGTATGCAGTTGGCCATCTCTTACCCTAAGCTAACTAATATGACATTTTAAAAGCCCAGCCAGAAAAAGGCACATTTTCCTTGTGGTCTGAATATTGCCCATACAAAGTCCTGGAGTGTCTTTTTAAGAATCTCCATGTCTCTGAGATACATTTATACACAACAATTTGTGTAAATGTCTTCTTTTTCCTTATTCTTAAAGGAAAGGAAAGTGGAAAAAAAACTTATTGAGATCAGTGGTTTGTAACTAAATTCTGGAATGATTAAATAATTAAAACACATTGCCTAGGGCTTCCCTGGTAGCTCAGCTGGTAAAGAATCCACCTGCAATGCAGGAGACCCTGGTTTGATTCCTGGATCTGGAAGATCCACTGAAGAAGAGATAAGCTACTCTCGCCAGTCTTCTTGGGCTTCTCTGGTGGCTCAGCTGGTAAAGAATCCACCTGCAATGCAGGAGCCCTGGGTCCAATCCCTGTGTTGGGATGATCCCCTGGAGGAGGGCATGGCAGCCCATTCCAGTATTCTTGCCTGGAGAATCCCCACGGAGCTTGGTGGGCTGCAATTCATGGGGTCACAAAGAGTTGGCCACAACTGAGCAACTAAACACACATGAGCATTTAAGATGATACAATACTTCTGCTGTGGGATGTCACAAATAAAATTCCATTACACTACAATGCTTCTTTTTTTCTTTATAAACTAAGATGGACTCTGTTTTTATTTGCTATTTATAAAAAAGCACTGTCGGTGATGAGGTAGCTATATAGCGTGATGGGGCAAATGACCCTTCTAGGATCAGCACAGTGGTTCACTAATGTCTGACCAATATTTCTTTCTACATGACAGCCTGAAAGAATAGAAACATCATGAAAAGATTTACTGAGCTTGTTGCTGTTGTTCAGTCACTAAGTTGTGACTGACTCTGTGACTCCGTGGACTACAGCACACCAGGCTCCTCTGTCTTCCACTGTCTCCTGGAGTTTGCTCAGATTCGTGTCCATTGAGTCAGTGATGCTATCCAACCATTTCATCCTCTGCTGCCTGCATTCTCCTTTTGCCTGCAATCTTTCCCAGCATCAAGGTCTTTTCCAGCGAGTCGGTTCTTCACATCAGGTGGCCAAACTACTGGAGCTTCAGCTTCGGCAGCAGTCCTTCTAATGAATATTCAGGACTGATTTCCTTTAGGATTGACTAGTTTGATCTCCTTGCTGTCCAAGGGACTCTCAAGAGTCTTCTCCAGTGTCACAATTCAAGAACATCAATTCTTCAGTGCTCAGCCTTCTTTATGGTCCAACTCTCACATCCATATAAGACTAGTGGAAAAAAACCATAGGCTTGACAATATGGACCTTTGTCAGCAAAGTGATGCCTCTGGTTTTTAATACACTATCTAGGTTTGTCATAGCTTAGGACACAGACAATTTTTTTTTATTAATTTTCAGTTAGCATTGAAAGAAAACAATTTTGATTCACGCTTGATTTCTTGGTCATTTGGAAACGGCAAGAACCGGAATGTACCTTTTGAGGGAAGTTTTAAAAATTAGCATTTTTAAAGAAAAAGAAAACACTAATTTATTCCTCTGGATAAGTGATAACCTAGTCAGTTTTCTCTTCTGTGTCAAGGTCAATGTCTTAAGTCAACTAGGTATGGATTTGATTCTGGGCCCCACCATAGCTATATATCCTTGAACATTCATTCTTTTCTCATCTGAAAAGTATGGTAGGATGGTAGTGAAGGTGAAATGGCCGTATACACAGGAAAAGTTTAACACAGGACCTAGCTCATGGCAGCCTTTCAGTAAATCATAGCTACTGTTGTGAAGAGCCTGCTGAGGCTGCTGATGGTGATAAGTATGCTAAGACAAGAGTAGTAAGAGTGTTCATCCTCTATTTGTCATTTTCACTCAACATTGTTTCTTCAAGTATTCATGAAGCCATGGGTCTGACCCTGGGTTAGACACCTGGTATAAAGATACACACAAAATAGGTATGACTCCTGTGTTCATTGAGCTTATGGACAAGTCATGAGGCAGATGATAAACTGAGAGTCATACACATAAATATAGAAATGCAAATAAGTGAAAGTTTTATAAAGAAAAATTCACAGTAAAATGGGAAAATATAAAAGGGGAATAAACATAGATGGGTGTGAAGAAAGGCCTCTTTGAGGAAACATTGCTGAGACCTTAAGAAACAGAATGTGATAACAGGCAAATAGATTAGTGAGGTGAACCCCAGGCGGAGGGAAGAAACACAGGCACCTGAAGAACTACAGGAAGAGTACTGGGCTGAAATTTAGCTGTAGGCTGGGAAGACCTAGTACCACATGAAGAAAGTTAAGTAGACAGAATCTAGAGTGGGCTTATTAAAGCCTAGGTTTTTTCCTAAATGCAATTAAAAGTCATTCTGAGTAGAAGAGTGGCATGATCTAGTTTACATTCATGTTGAGGCTTGATAGAAAACAAAATTCTGTAAAGCAATTGACCTTCAATGAAAAAATAAATTAAAAAAAAGAAAGAAATGAAGAAAGTAGGAAAAAAAGCACTCGGGTATCTTTGTGAATAATGGAGATGGACAATACAGAAGCAGAACAGAATGATGACCAGTTAAAAGCTGTTGTATTATTCCGAACAGAATATAACAGCTGAAGGAAGCATCATGGCAGAGAAGAAAGAGATGAATGAATATTTTATATATAAATTCCCTGTCATATTATATTATTACAATAGTAATTATTGTAAATTTTAAATGCAGCTGAAGATGTATGTATACATTTTCATATATGTGTATATATACATTTTCAGCTGTACTTCATATTTACAGTAGCTATTGATGATAATAATAGTATATTTGCCAAGCAATTTATTAATCCCTTTCAAATGCATTATACCATTTAATCCTTAGAACCTCTTTAAAAAGCAGATACTGCTTTCTTAATTCTTTGCTAAACTAAAAGTCAGAAAAGTTAAAATAACTTGATCAAAGCCAAACAGATATAAAGCAACACTGCTGGGATCCAACTTTATTTCTGTCTTGAGCCTAAAACCCACATCCTTAAGCTCTATTCTGTGCTTACCACCTGATCCAGATGCATTGGTACCATGGATTCCTTTCACCTCCCAGACTCTCAGGCTTTGGGGTGAGTGTGGGGGCAGAGCTGTGCTGGGAGCACCTGTAGGAGGCAGCTGCAGTCAGCTTCAAGTCTGCCCCAACACCTGCATCAGCAGCAGCCCTAGGAGCCCTCCCCCAGGGTGCTCCAGTGCTTCAGAAGAGGGGCCTTTTGAAAACGTGCTGAGAGGATTATCAAAGCTTTACCCTTGCACATTAGGAAAAGTGGAGTGGTAGTTGCTTTTATTGTATGGTTCTTCAGTTAATCAAATAGAGGGATTGGAATAAGTGTTTGGAAAGGAATGTGGGGGATCACCAAACCAGAAGTGTTTCAATGAGGGTAGCAGGGTCCAAAATTTGAATGACATCAAGTGGTGAATAGATAACTAAGAGGATGCACTTTTCCAGAGGGCAGTGGGGAGGGAGAGAACAGACTGATGAATAAAGTGTAAAGATTTTGACATTGCTGCAGAGAAGAAACATGGAAAAGTATGTCAGATGTTAGATAGTGGAAAGTACAACAATAGTTGATACCACTGTGGAAAGGTTACTGTATGCTGCATGCAATTAATTGTGTCATCTCATTTAATTTACTCTCAGAATAACATTATTTACTGAGACTCACAGATATCAATAAAACTGCCTTGTGTTAACCAGCTAATAAGTGGGGGAGTCGGGAATGATGTCTGTTTGCCCTCGGTGTTGAACTCAAATACCACCTTCTTCTAACACAGAAGAGGAGGAGAGAGGCATGGATTTTGAATGAGTCCTCTCTGTGATCCCTGTCTCTAATCCTAAAGGGGAAGGGAGCTCAAAAAGGAGAGAACAAAAGAGCAAAGGAAAATACATTACCTGAATAGGCTTTAGAATGACCTCTCTTTAGAAGACAACCACTCTGCCTGAGAGATTAAAGTGAAGGCTGCAAAGCTTGACAAACAATACAGGCAAATCCTAAAAGGCTGTATCTCTAGTGACAGAATGAGGTTTCTTGGGAGTTATTGCAGATACCAGACAAACCGTGGTGCATTGGAATCATGCATGGGGAATAATAGGAGTGATGAGATTTCTGTTCTTGCTGTCTCCTTCTTTAGTTTGACATATTGCATGAGGGTGGGAGGGGATTTACATTAGAGCTTATAAATACTAAAATATGTGAGATGCCACCAGTTAGAATTTAACTGGTTGCTATTTGGTCAAGGAAGCCTATTTCTACTGAAAGAATACTTTATCAGAGAGATAAGAAATTTCTGGATCAAAGGCCAGTGCTGTTGAGGAGGAAGACAGTGAGCTCCTAAGATCTATGACTTGCAACAGTCATCTGGCTAGTTGTTGATTATAATGACAGCTGCCTTTCATCAAGCACCTCCCAATCTAAACACTGCTCTTAGAGGTCCCCATGCTTTACTATAGTATCATTCAATTCTCAGAACTTCCCTGGTGGCTCAGATGGTAAAGAATTAGCCTGCAGTGAGGTAGACCTGGGTTCGATCCCTGAGTTGAGACGATCCCCTGGAGGAGGACAAGGCAACCCTCTCTAGTATTCTTACCTGGAGAATCCCCATGGACAGAGGAGCCTGGTGGGCCACAGTCCACGGGGTCACAAAGAGTCAGACATGACTGAGCGACTAAGCACAGCACACATTCAATTCTCATACAACCTCATATGATTCAAGGCGCTATAATTATAATAATTCACATTTTACAGATGAAACAGAAGCAGAGAAGAAAAAGTGAAGAAATGTGTCTGTACTGCTGTACTGCTAGCAGGTACTACAGATGGGCTTTGAGTTTAGGAGGTTTAACTCTGTAGTCTGTACTATGCTCTCTCTCTTTACTATAAATCCCATGTCTGCTTTTCTGTTTTCTGAGTGGCATTTGGATTTGGGGTATATACATCTCACTTGTTTAGTCAGTAATGCAGAATAGATCTTTTTTGAGTCCCTCCTTACTTTGCTTATATTAAAAATGATAAAAAGCCATTTTTCAAGTGAACAGTGAAGGGACTCAGCCATACATATACATGTCTATCAGAACATTGTTAATCAGCTATACCCCAATATAAAATTGAACGTTTTAAAAAATAGTAAAATAAAATAAATAAAAAATTAAAATTAAAAAAGTTGTTTTTAAGCAGCATTGAAAATTAGCTGACTCCAACAAACTTCTTTACTATGAAGCAAAAAGTCTACAAAGTCTACAAAAAGCAAAAAGTCTACAAAAAGTCTTCTTTTTTATATGTAAAGATGGAACCCTAGGGATTGAAGAATTTATTGCTGAGTTTAACACACAAAAACACATATTAAATGTTTGAAGAGAATAGGTGAGAACTGCCATACTTAAATATGTCTAATTTTATAAATGTTTTTAGGGCTTCCCAGGTGGTGCTAGTGGTAAATAATCTGCATGCCAATGCAGGAGACACAGGAGACTGGATTCCATCCTTGGGTCCAGTAGATCCCCTGCAGTAGGATATGGCAACCCACTCCAGTATTCCTGCCTGGAAAATTTCATAGACAGAGGATTCTGGTGGGCTACAGTCCATGGGGTCTCACAGAGTCAGATATGACTCTGTGATATGTTGGATATGAGCAACTGAACATGCATACATAAAGGTTTTTTACTTTTCCTTTAAAAAAAGGTAGACTTAACTCCCTCTCTGTGTAGGTATGTTGGGGGTTGGCTCGGTTGGAAGTGGCTTAGTGGATCAAGAGCATTTTCCCTTAAAGCTATTGCAAATAATGACATGAGAAGGTGAGACACAGCCAAAGGTTAAGAGCAAGATTCATTCCCCAAAGCCAGGGAAGGAAAGCCAAAGGGGCCACCAGCCTAGAGACCAAAACTAATATGGAAATCTAGAGTCCAGTGTCGTCATGATTGTCAAGAAACATGATTGTCCAGAAATTACCTGGACTAGTCAGTGTTGATACCAATGCTTTTGTGTAGCATCTGCTGCTTAGAGTTGCTTGGGAGAGCTAACTCTACATAAGGGCAGCAATGGGTCAAGTTGACTGTCTCAGACTCCATTTTGAAAATATGTACCAGTGGCAGGAGAACACAGAGCACTATGACAACACTCTCCTTTAGTAAACTGACAGTTTTTCCTTCAAAACTTCACTTTTCTCATTGTACGATTTCTTGACTTCTCTCATTACAGCCACTCTCCATAGTGTTAATCTAAGTTTTCCTCCCCTATACCACAAAAGGCAGAAATGAAATTTTTAGCTTTCTGCTCTCAACGACATGTCTACAGAATCCTGGGAGACATGAGCTTTTCTAATTTCAGCCTGAACTATTTTCAATCAAGTGGGAGTCGAAAGAGGGTTAAGAGCAAAAGTTTTGGTATCACACAGTCTGGGCTCCACCTATATGCTCTCTCCTACTCTGACTGCACGGTCCTGGGCAAGGTTATCTGCTCTGTAAAATTTTACAACCATTCCAACTTCATAAAACTGGATAATTGAATTAGAGGATACAAATGAGGTTTAAGCATAGTAGGTACCTAATAGATGGTTGCTATTAATTTATTGATATTACTGTTATCATTGAAAATGGTCAACCATTTTAGGGTTTACATGGTGGGAGAAGAAGGAGCTTATTTAAAGCATTGTCAGTCCCTCCTGGCACACAGCAAGCTATATTTCAAGCATAGAAAATGACTGTCTCACCTTGACAAGGGCCATTTTCTAATTTAAAGTATTTGATGACTTATTGGAATAAAACAGGAAAAAACATACTGCAATGTTTAATTTAGGCTTATAATATTTCATCCTCTTTCTTTGGAACGCAAGGCCTGGGGACTGGATTCCTCCAGCCTCTATTAAGGAACACCTGGTTGATTTGAAATAAGCATTCTGGCTTGACAATGGAAAACATAGGGCTCATCCATCTCGATGCACTTACAGAAATGAACTGATAAGCTTCAAGGTTAGAGTGCAGCAATGGGAATAAAAAGAAGAATAAATTAATAAAGAATACTTAAATCCTAAAATTATTATAAAAATAATACCATGGCATTTGTTGATGTAAATTTGAAACATTCCAAACAGAAGATTCAACCAAATTTCCCATTTACTCATCCATATTTTCATTCAATAGAGGTTTATTCAGTGCTCATTATGTCATAGATGCTTGAGATTTATACTACCTCCAAAAATGGGTCATGGAATTAGCCTGACTGGTAACAATAAAACAATACCAATAAAAACAGAAAGCTAAAGGCAAAATAGAACCTAACAATAATCTTGGATTATACTCCTTCAGTGATTTCTTTTTTTTTTTTTTTTTAGTGATTTCTTTTTTTTAGCAAGTTTACTTCTTCTCACTTTGCAACCCAATCCCCATCTCCTTGCCACATCCAAACTCAGCCCAAGATGATGGAGAGAGATTGAAGGGCAGGAGTAGAGAGGGCAAAGAATTTCCATTCCCATCTTGCTTGCCTTCGTGATCCTTCCTTCTCTCAAATTAGCTCCAGTAGCACTATTTCTTCTCCTTGCTTCTTCTGGCTGAGAACTGGTAATGCCTTTCACTTTTTGGTATTGATAGTATGTGAGTGCTTCTGCACCCTTTGATGGTTCCTTTATCTCTGTCTACTCCTTTGTAGACAGCTCTTTTATTACATGTTCTTTAAAATCCCATCTGTGTGAGCCTTCTCTTTCATACCTAGACTTTGATCGATACATAACTGTATCTGTATGGCTAAGAAAAGAACTTGTTATCAATAAGAAACAACAGATTACCTAAAATAGTTTTGTAGTTGCTGTTCAGTTGCTCAGTTGTATCCAACTCTTTGTGACCCCATGGACTGCAACACACTCAGCCTTTTTTATGGCCCAACCCTCACATCCATACATGATTACTGGAAAAACCATAGCTTTGACCAAATGGACCTTTGTTGGCAATAATAAAAATGGTTTTATTATTTCCAAATAGATACCTTTACCTCTGAGGATCATGAAGTGAAACTACTTCACCATAGATGTAATTCAAGTTTATGTACACATCTAGGGATGTATATAGAGGTTACTGACCATCAGTGACTTCCAGACAGAAATTTGCCTCCTAGCTTTTATAGTCCTGAGATTTTTTAATTAACACACATATTGTTTTATGTAGGTAAGCTCTATGTTACCAAATGAGTCTGGACAGGTGCATCAAGACTTTTCCATAAGAGACTGAGATATTCTTACTCTGGTTCACTACTTTTCTTGATCGTAGAGAATAGTGACAAGAGACCAGAAAGAAAACACCATATTTTACGGTTTAGCAGGAAATTCAAAAGGAACAGATAGGCAATCTGCTGCTCCTCTCCCACATGGGTAACAACAATGCCCTGGAAGGAGAAGTACTAAATAGCTAAATGAAAAGCTCAAACTGTGATTGTTGAAGAGTTTAATTATAGGACAATTGTGATGCCTTACCAATCTACGAAAGGTAGGAACAGAGAGAAACTCAAAATGTCTCACCAATAAAGTCTGGTCATTAAAAACATTATATGTTTCAGAGGAAACATCAGTAATTTAGTGAAAATACTAAAAAAAGATTCTAGTTGACAATTAAGAATTTTGATTATTTATACGTGTCTTACTCTGAAAACCAAAGTAAAAATATTGTTCTGATTATTTTAGTTACATTCATAAGAGCAGGTTATTGAAGTATTTATTAGAATTAGGTTTCAGTAAAATATTTCTTGGAAATAGTATAAAGCTCATTATACAAACATGTGGCTAGGAACAGAACAGTGTGAGGCCTTATTCTGCTGTGTCAAATGGCTATGCTGAAAATCAGATGAAGAGTATCTATAGAACATTTATTGAAATATTTTGAATACTTATTTGCTCTCTGCCAGATTAGTAAACACCTCTGAAAAGCAATTGTTTGCTATTAGGATCATCATTTACTAATCTAATAATTTGTGGCCCATAAGTAAATCTGAAATAAGTAAATCCGAAATAAGTAAATCTCACACTTGCTTCCCAGAATTTTCTTTTTTTTTTTTCTCTTTTTCCAGAATTTTCTTTTAAAACATTCCCATTACCTCCATTCTCCACATTTCATTTTCTTGTTACTCAAAGACTCCCAACAGAGGATAAATAATCAAATGTGCAGTTTTTCTTTGTACTCTAGGTTATGGTTTGAATATGTCAGAAAACAAATTCATTTTGAGATTATGTACTATTACAAATAGCTCACTTATCTTGGGATTCAATTCTTTTTGCACCAGTATTAGATTCATCCTTTTTGTGGTCTGAATTTCTTTCTTACAGGGCTTTAAAAACACAAGACAAAGAAAAACAAAAACAAATGAAGAGTTGAATAATTGAACATTCTCTCTATACTGGTGATTTTTTATCCTCCCCCCACAACTCCACCCCCGATTGTCTGCCTTGGGCTTCAATTAACTCATGAATACAAGAGACTTCACTCTTAGAAAATGAGATTTCAGCCTCTTTTCTTGTTCTGCCTTCAAAGTAATTTTGAGAGAGACAAGACTGGGTCAACCATGTTTATGCTGGTAATTCCTGAGTATCAGCTTTTGAGATATCCTTATTCTTATAACAAAAATGCATTCCACCTGATACCACGCTTCCTGATGAGGCTGGCCCGGTAATTTTTTTTTTTTAATTGAAGGATAATTGCTTTATAATGTTATGCTGGTTTCTGTCATGTGTCAACATGAATCAGCCATAGGTATACACATGTCCCCTCCCTTTTAAACCTCCCCCCCACCTCCCAGCCCACCCCACCTCTTTAGGTTGTCGCAGAGCCCAGGTTTAAGCTCCCTGAGTCATTCGGCAAGTTCCCTTTGGCTGTCTGTTTTACATGTGGTAGTGATATGTTTCCATGCTGCTCTCTCCATTCATCCCACCCTCTCCTTTCCACTGCCACCCCATGTGCATAAGTCTGTTCTCTATGTTTGCATCTCCACTACTGCCCTGCAAATAGGTTCATCAGTACCATCTTTCTAGATTCCATATATATGCATTAATATATGATAGTTGTCTTTCTCATTCTGACTTACTTCACTCTGTATAATAGAGTGCAGGTTCATCCACCTCGTTAGAACTGACTCAAATGCATTCCTTTTTATGGATAACATTCCATCATACATATGTACCACAATTTCTTTATCCATTCATCCATCTATGGCCATCTAGGTGGCTTCCATGTCCTAGCTACTGTAAATAGTGATTCAATGAGCACTGGAGGTACATGTGTCTTTTTCAGTTTTGGTTTTCTCAGGGTATATGCCTAGTAGTGGGATTGCTGGATCATATGGTGGTTTTATTCCTAGTTTTTTTTGTTTTCCTTTATTTATTTATTTTTTTTTCAGTGGGTTTTGTCATACATTGATATGAATCAGCCATAGATTTACACGTATTCCCCATCCCCATCCCCCCTCCCACCTCCCTCTCCACCCGATTCCTCTGGGTCTTCCCAGTGCACCAGGCCGAGCACTTGTCTCATGCATCCCACCTGGGCTGGTGATCTGTTTCACCATAGATAATATACATGCTGTTCTTTCGAAACATCCCACCCTCACCTTCCACAGAGTTCAAAAGTCTGTTCTGTATTTCTGTGTCTCTTTTTCTGTTTTGCAAATAGGGTTGTCGTTACCATCTTTCTAAATTCCATATATATGTGTTAGTATGCTGTAATGTTCTTTATCTTTCTGGCTTACTTCACTCTGTATAATGGGCTCCAGTTTCATCCATCTCATTAGAACTGGTTCAAATGAATTCTTTTTAACGGCTGAGTTTATTCCTAGTTTTTTAAGGACTCTCCATCCTGTCTTCCAGAGTGGCTGTATCAATTTACATTCCCACCAACAGTGCAAGAACTTTCCCTTTTCTCCACACCCTCTCTAGCATTTATTGTTTGTGGACTTTTTGATGATGGCCACTCTGACCAGTGTGAGGTATATCTCATTGTAGTTTTGATTTGCTTTTCTCTAATAATGAGCGATGTTGAACATCTTTGGCCTGGTTTATTATAATATATACGACCCCGAATGCTAACATGTGCATAGTTTTTCTAAGCAAATATAGTCTGTTAGGTGACATCATAGTATTGGGATATTAGCCTGACAGAATTGGCAGTAATTCTGAAAAGGATTCTTACATTGAAAAATCTCATTTGGGAAAACTATTTCCTACTGGCTATTTTAACAGAAGTTACTAAATTAATAAAATATGGAAATTCTTGCTTACACTTTGTATGATTATATATTGCAAGTGCTAAATAGACCTCTGACTAAGCCCAAAGGGAATTTTTACTTACCTTTCTGGTTAAGGGAGAAATATATTTCATTATTTAATGGTCAACACTCTTTTCCCTCCTTCCTTAGGGAAGATATTTTGGATTCAGGTGAGAATCATTTCTCCCTTAACTTTACTCTAACCTTCAATATTGCCCCTGATCTGATAAAGCATATAACTGGAATGGTAAAAAAACAAATTGAGACCCTTTAGAATTTCATGAGTGAACTTGGAAGTTAAAAAAAAATACTCATTATTCTGCTCATGATTTTTCTAAGAGAGGTTTTTCTCTCTAAATGCATATCAACACAAACAACCTATAAAATAGCACCCTATAGGCAACCAATGACTCAAAGAAGTAACAGAAATTTTCTCAGTGTCTTACCAAATTTCAAGACTTAATTTTCATTGTGATATTCCATGGAATAGAGAAGAAAATGACAACCACTCCAGTATTCTTACATGGAGAATTCCTTGGACAGAGGAGCTTGGCAAGTCCATGGGGTCACAAAAAGTCAGACATGACTAAGAGACTAACACACATACACACAGAGTTCAGTTGCTCAGTCATGTCCGACTCTTTGCGACCCCATGGACTGCAGCACACCAGGCCTCCCTATCCATCACCAACTCCCAGAGCTTACTCAAACTCATACCTGTTGCATCAGTGATGCCATCTAACCATCTCATCCTCTTTCATCCCCTTCTCTTCCTGCCCTCAATCGTCCCCAGCATCAGGGTCTTTTCAAATGAGTCAGTTCTTCACATCAGGTGGCCAGAGTATTGGAGTTTCAGCTTCAGCATCAGTCCTTCCAATGAACACTCAGGACTCATCTCCTTTAGGATTGACTGGTTGGATCTCCTTGCACTCCAAGGGACTCTCAAGAGTCTTCTCCAACACCACAGTTCAAAAGCATCAATTCTTTGGCGCCCAGCTTTCTTTATAGTCCAACTCTCACGTCCATACATGACTAATGGAAAAACCAGAGCTTCAACTAGATGGATCTTTGTTGGCAAAGAAATGTCTCTGCTTTTAATATGCTGTCTAGGTTGGTCATAACTTTTCTTCCAAGGAGCAAGTGTCTTTTAATTTCATGGCTGCAGTCGCCATCTGCCGTGATTTTGGAGCCTAAAAAAATAAAGTCTGTCACTGTTTCCATTGTTTCCCCATCTATTTGCCATGAAGTGATTGGACCAGATGCCATGATCTTAGTTTTTTGAATGTTGAGTTTTAAGCCAACTTTTTCACTCTCCTCTTTCACTTTCATCAACACGGTCTTTTAGTTCTTCGCTTAAGGGTGGTGCCATAGGGTGGTGTCATCTGCATATCTGAAGTTATTGATATTTCTCCCTGCAGTCTTAATTCCAGCTTGTGCTTTATCCAGTCTGGGATTTCTCATGATGTACTCTGCATACAAGTTAAATAAGCAGGGTGACAATATACAGCCTTTACATACTCCTTTCCCTATTTGGAACCAGTCTGTTGTTCCATGTCCAGTTCTAACTGTTGCTTCTTGACCTGCATACAGATTTTTCAGGAGGCAGGTCAGGTGATCTGGTATTCCCATCTCTAAGAATTTTCCGCAGTTTGTTGGGATCCACACAGTCAAAGGCTTTGGCATAGTCAATGAAGCAAAAGTAGATGTTTTTCTGGAACTCTCTCACTTTTTCTATGATCCAATGGATGTCGTCAATTTGATCTCTGGCTCCCCTGTCTTTTCTAAATCCAACTTGAACATCTGGAAGTTCACAGTTCACATACTGTTGAAGCCTGGCTTGGAGAATTTTGAGCATTACTTTGCTGGCATGTAAGATGAGTGCAATTGTGTGGTAGTTTGAGCATTCTTCGGCATTGCCTTTCTTTGGGATTGGAAGGAAAACTGACCTTTTCCAGTCTTGTGGTCACTGCTGAGTTTTCCAGATTTGCTGGCATATTGAGTGCAGCACTTTCACAGAATCATCTTCTAGGATTTGAAATAGCTCAACTGGAATTCCATCACCTCCACTAGCTTTGTTTCTAGTGACGCTTCTTCCTAAGGCCCACTTGACTTCGCATTCCAGGATATCTGGCTCTAGGTGAGTGATCCTGCTATTGTGATTATCTGGGTCATGAAGATCTATTTTGTATAGTTTTTCTGTGTATTCTTGCCACCTCACACACACACATATTCCATGGAGACTAATTTATTAGACTATTAGCTTCATACAAGCAGAAGTATATTGATTTAATGGTATGGTGGCTCAGACTGTAAAGAATCTGCCTGCAATAAAGGAAACCCGATTTTGATCCCTGAGTTAGGAAGACCCCTGGAGAAGGGAGGGGTTACCCACTCCAGTATTCTTGCCTGAAACGTTCCATGGACAGAGAAGCCTGGAGGGCTACAGTCCACGGGTTCGCAAAGAGTCAGACAAGACTTAGCAACTAACACACACACACATATGCACAACACCTACAACTTTGCTGTAGCTTAGTAAGCATTTGTTAATTGTTCATGCTAAAGTCATAGCTACCATGGAATGAACTCTGTTTCATTTTCAGCAAGGAAATAGTATAGGATAATTTTTTTTTGCAGTATTCAAATTTTTCCAGTTCTTTGATTTCACAGAATAATAGAATTTTACACGTTGGGGGAAACTTCAGGATTATAAGCTCAGTTCCCTCAAAACTGAATGTCTGTTCCTAAAGCAAAAGAATTTTATTGTAAAGCTCAAGTTAATCTTGTTTTCAAAAATTAATATTATTACTGGAATGGGAATGTGTGTAACATAGCTTTTTGATGGATGAGATATAAATTCTAAACAGTTCAAAATGGGGCTGTTTCCTAGTTTCCCTTCTCATTTCCTAAATATTCTGGTGTACCTAATGGTTTTAGAGTCACGTGTCATCCCGCTGGCAGGAGTGAAGTCAAGTAAACTACCTGCATCAGTGTCAATGGCATGAGCTGGACACCTTTGACTAGCTATTATTTCAGACCAGCTCAACATTCATTTGTAACCACCACACAAGCAACTGAAAGTCACCTGGTCAAAGTTTCCTGAAGAACAGTTTATCTTTCATGTACAAATTTCTCAATTTTTACTGTCTGCCTGGAACCCAAATTATTTAAGATTTTCATTAAATAGCTTCATTTTTCATTTCAAATATAAACTTCCCATTACTATTTATTTGGAAACTTTTATCACAGGTCATAAGTATAAAGTAATTATAAGGTTAAATATTATATAAATAAAACATGTATTAAAACTTACCTATATTCTTCTTTAGACAATCTGGATAAGAATTCAAAACCAAGTACTAACAATCTGGATGATAAATTTCTTGAGATCTTTGTATCAGTTATGTCACTGATAAATTATGGATAGTAATAATTCTTATTGCAGAGAACTTTAGTGAAAACTAAATGAAATAAACGTGTCAAGCCTCTTGGAACTGATCTAAAGATGTTATATTTTTCTAATCAAATTCTCTACAGTTTTTGTTGTTGTTTTAAGAAAATTTACAGCTTGATTTTAAGCTTTATATGAAGTACAAGGCAGTTTATATGGAAAATGGCCAAGGCAATTTGAAAAAGCAGAGCAAACTTGAAAGCATTTCACTATTAGAAAGCTACATTAATCGAGATATCAGTACATTGGAGAAATGATAGACAAACTGATCAATGAGACAAAATATAGTGCCAGAAATGGATGTACTCACTGCTACATATTTCTGTTACCTGAAATACAATTAAGATAGCAGTACACAATGCAGTGGAAAAGGGGTAGTCTTCTTACTCAATAGTGCTGCATCAACTGGTTATCTATTGGAAAAATATGTATCTTGACCCCTATTTCATACTATACCAAAAAATCAATTCCAGTGAATTGAAGATGTAAATGTAAAAAAGAAAACAAAACTTACAGAAGACCATCTTCATGAGTTAGGCTTAAAACAAAGATTTCTTAGGCAGAAAACAAAACCCAAAAACCATTACCTTTTAAAAAATTAAAATGGAATTTTACTGCAAATTTATGTATATCAAGACAGTGATAATAATTCTAAAAGCAACCCATGGGCAAAAAAATATATATTTATAATATATTTATCTGACAAAGATATATTTTTTAAAGAAAACCCTACAAATCAACAATCTCTTGCAAATTATACAACCAAACAGAAATCTGTACAAAAAAGTTTGAATTCTTCTCCAAAGAGAATGTCTAAATGCTTAATAAACATAAAAAGATATTGAACTTCATGAGCCACAAAGGTAATGAAAATTAAAGCACCCACAGTGGAAGGTGATATATTTGTAATATAATTGCATGACACAAAACTAGTATCCAGAATATATAAAGTACTTCTGAAAATGAAACTCAGTAGGACAGACTACCCAGTAAAAGAATGGGCAAAAGACTTGAATAGGCCATTCACAAAGAATGAAATCCAAAGAACCAACAAATGCACAAAGGTGTTAAACTTCCTCCATCATCAGGGAAATACAAATTAAAAACCACAATGAAATATTACAATATAATGGCCAGGTCACATAAAGGCTACCAATAACAAGTGTGGGTAAGAATTTAGGACAATATCTATTCTTATAAACTTCCAGTAATAGTTTAAATTAGTGAAACAACCTCTGAAAATATCTGTCAGTTGTTTAGTCGTTCAGTAATGTTCAATTCTTTGCGACCCCATGGACTGAGGCCTGATAGGCTCCTCTGTCTCTAGGATCTCCCAGGCAAGAATACTGGAGTGGGTTGCCATTTTCTTCTCCAGGGGATCTTCCTGACCCAGGGATCAAACCCACATCTGCATTATCTATTAAAAGTGAAAAAAATGTTAGGTATATACCATTAACCTATCCACATGTACAAAGAACACATAAGAATTCTCACAGCAGCATTGTTTAGGATGGCCAACGACAGGCAATAAGCCAAAAGTCTTTTAACAGTAGAATGAATAATTTTTAGTATATTTATGCAACGGGGTACCATAAAGCAATGAAAATGTACTATGCTATCAATACATGCAACATGTAAGAACCTCATGGAGAAGCATGACATAAAATAATAGTTCAGCATGATTGTCTTCAAAACAAAAAAGAAAGTAAGCTAACATGTTTACATATATGTGGTAGAACTATTAAGAAATATTAGGAAATTTTTGCAGAACTATCATCAAAAAGTCAGGTTGGTGGAGGTAGAAATTGAAGATCAGAAGAAACAGACAGGGTCTTCTGGGAGCTGGAGATGGTGTTCTCTTTCTTAACCTGGATGCTGATGAATAATGTTCACTGTTATTTATTAAGCTTTACACATTTTCTATATATATTATGCTATATTTTACAATTTTTAAATGTTGTGAAAAGAAAAGAGAAATAGAGAACGGGTATCTGTTTTGTTGATATGGGTCATGACAAAGGCATAGCTCACTTGGCAATCCAATTCTTCAGGATAACTAAATTCCTAGAAGCTTAGTCTAGAATATCTGGTATGTTTCTTTGTTTCCTTTAGAATGGCTAAAATGAAAAAAAGTAGCAAGTATTGGAGAGCATATGGAGTAACTGGAATATCACAAACTACAGGTGTTAATGTAAATTGATATAATTACTTTGGAAAACTCTTCTACTAAAGTTGATTCAAGGCATACCTGTGATTCAACAATTTCACTCATAGAGCATACGCACAATAGAAATACTCTTATGTATTTGTGAAAAGACATGTACTAGAATATTCATAGCAGCACCATTCTTTGCAGCCCCAAGTTGGAAACTATACAAATGGACAATAATGGAATGGATGATAATGGAATGGATAAATGAATGGTGATATCTTTAAACAATGGAATAATATTCAACAATGAAAATAAATAATTTATAATTCCAAATAATGTTATGGATGAATCTCACAAACAAAATGTTGAGGACAAGAAGTATATACAGGTGTATCTATTCATATAATACGTTAAGAGGCAAAAGTAATCTAAGCTGTTAGAAGTCAGGATACAATTACCCTCGGGTAGGTAGGAATAGGGGGCTTCCCTGATGGCTCAGCAGTAAAGAATCTGCCTATGGCGCAGGAGCCACAGAATATGTGGGTTTGATCCCTGGGCCAGGGAGATCCCCTGGAGGAAGACCTGGCAACCCACTGCAGTATTCTTGCCTGGAGAATCCCATGGGCACAGGAGCCTGGTGGGTTATGGTCCATAGGGTTGCAAAGAGTTGGACACGACTGAAGCTGCTTAGCACTAACATGAGATAGGAACAGAAGAGGTCTTCCAACAGAGAGGTGCTTGCTATATTCTGTTTCTTGACTAGGGTGCAAGTTAAAAGGATGAGTTCAGTTTTTTAAAAACCATTACTCTGAATATATGACTTACCCACTTTCCCATATAGATAATCTGAACTTCTCTGTGAGTTTACACATGTGAGGTTCTTATAAGTTTACCTGGTACATGTTTATGCATGCTCAGTTATGTCTGACTCCTTGCGACCCCATGGGCTGTAGCCCGCCAGCCCTTCTCCATGGAATTTTCCAGGCAAGAATACTGGGGTGGGTTGCCTTTTTCTCCTCCAGGGGGCCCTCCCGACCCAGGGGTCAAACCTCCATCTCCTGTGCCTCTTGCATTGGCAGGTGGGTTGTTTTATCACTGAGCCACCTGGGAAGCCTACCTGGTACATAGAGCTCTAAAAATCATTTGCTATTATTTTTGTATTGTTATTGATGCTATTGCCTACAGAAAGCAAAAACTTAAGCACTTCTCCTTATATATTAAGAAAGGAAATTTGTAAATGTTGGAAAGACAAGACATTTAGCATCAAGCTGAGGCTATCTCACACACATAATCAGAAGAATTAAAAAATAATTGAAAATGCATAATTTTCTTCTTAACCAAGACAATGCATTTTAACTTTGAGCTCTTGGACTACCTATGGCACACTTCCTTCAATGTGAAAATACTTCAATTAACCAAGCAATTTAACTGCTTTGAAGAGACTGTTGACATCTTACTCACCCTTAACAGGCTCATCACAATCAAACTCCCTTCCTGACTAGGTATTCTTTTTTCTTTCCCATGAAATTCATTTATATCTACTTAATTTTAAAATAAGTCAAATAATGTTGACTTCTGAAATTTTAGTTTACCCTGCAATGAATTATGTGTGGATAAACAATAACACTTCATCTGGAGAATACAAGGCATTCTGCTACATTTTCAGAGATCATTAGTTCTTTGGTCTGCATCCTTGGTATTCAGTCAATAGAAAATAGTATCAATATCATATCAAAGAATATGATGAAGACATGGAATAATATCTGTTTCCATTGCTCCTTAACATTTATGACAATGTGGGTCTACACCCACAGAACAGAGAATTAGCTAGGTTGAAAAGAGATCTAATTTAAAATGCAATGTTAAAATAGAGATTAGCACTGGTTTAAAACCTCATTCTCTGCAAATGCATGACTTTCTATCTGCTTAGCAACTGTTCTCAAACACTGATAGTTGTACGTGAGATGACCTTATCTACTATTAGTATAGTTTTCTATAATAGAACAGAAAAAATTTTAAAACAGTTTTCCAAACTAAAGATGATACACTTTTATGGACTCAGAGATTAAAGTTATCAAACAAAAATCAGTTGTAAAGCGGATAAAGTGAAAATATCCAGTCAGTGACTATTTACCTAACGGCTTTTAACTATTGAGATCAACATCATATTCTCCCTCTTCTTGGTTTCTAAAGTTTTGTTTGGAAACATTTCTCCTATGCTCTTGGAGAAATCAGAAGTTTGATTTGCTTTGATGAGTTTGTGTGGAGTGTCTGTTTTGCACTACCCTTTCTGCAGCAACGTCTTTTAGTTCATCTGTATTAAGATGGCAACTGGAAGACCCAAAGTAGGTAAGAGGAAGAACCAAATTAATGAGAGAAATTCCTTTGAGTCTGCTTGGGTGTTCTAGCTATTGGAACTAAGAGTTGGTATAGCCATTAAGAGGGGAAACCCCAATGAAAGAGCATGGGGACAATAAGTTGGTTGGGCTGCAAGATTAAGTTATTTCTCCTCTTTGTTGATTTGGGTTGGTCACAGAATTTTCCATGTCTTAATTTTCCTCACTTCTGGAACCCTTGGAGTCTCTGGCTCTACCTTCTCCATTTTCTTACTGTAGTGGTTGTTATACTACTAACTAGTCTTGTTAATCACTTTCTTTGTGCATGGCACTATATTAAACAATTTTCATAAACAAACTCATTTATTACTCACAACAGATCTATACGACTTACATAATTTTCAATCTTTTATTGATTGAAAGAACCGAGGCCTACAGAGGATAAGTAAATTTTCCAAAGGCCACATAGCCAGAACATGTTGGAGCCAGATTAGCAACCTGGAGACTTTGCCTCTAAACACTAAATGCTACTGCCTAGGCAACAACCTCCAGCTTTCCATCTTTGAACATCTATCAGTTTTCTCCACCAGGAGTATAAACTGTTGTCACATATGCTTCCACGTCCTATAAAGGATCAAGTAAACTAATCCCATGGCTGACAACAGATTTAAAACCTATTTACCAGTGGAAATACCAGATTGTTCTGTGGGAATTGAGAAGACAAGAGTAAAATATGCCTTCATGCTAGTTTTTGATATTTGGTAAGAGCTCTTCAGATGGAGAAAGGAAGCCAGTTATTGGAAGTTGAGGGTTAGGAAGGAGGCAAAGATAAGCAAAGGAAAATAGAGTAAACAATAACCAAGATTCTGCATTCTCCTTTCTGCTTAATTGGCAGCTCCTATAATTCAAACCCTATGACAAACTAATTCCTAGTCACACAGACCCAGCTGTATCTGACAGATGTCAGGTCAGAAAAAGAATCATTTTCACCATCCCAGAAATCTCAGTAAAACTACGGGGGTAATTCCCAAGTCTCCACCTCTGGGACATCCTTTAAGGCTCTTTGATTATATCCCTTTCATCTTTCACTAAGTGAATTTCTTCTCCCCAAAAAAGACCCACTCAATAAACAAAATGGTGTGGCCCTGTTCTCTGACCATTAAGGAAGGGGCATGGTATATGCCGCCCTCATGCTGATCTGTAGCATACAGTGGGGTCAGGTCTTAGAGGGAAAACTCAGGCAATGCCCCCAGGGTGTACTACCTGGAGTTGAAAAGCATATAGGACATTTCTTGTCCACTGCTTCACATCCATTTGAGTCACTTTTTTTTCTGAGCAGTGCTACAGCAATGAGTTTTCACCAGTGTAACCTGACAGCACGATGTATCAGTCATTTTTTTGGCTTGGAGATTCTTGGATGCCACATCATGGGGTGGGTGTGAGCACTTAGTAACTGTCTAGGAGGCTCATTTTGACTGATGGGGAGGGTAGAAGGAATCTGATCCTTTCTTTCACTAAAGAAGACATTCCTGAGGTATGTTCTCTATGACACTTCAGAAAGTCTTGGCTGGAGAGAGCTTCCGTGGTGCCTCACAGAAACCATGGTGGCACATTACCAGAGGATTGACTGCCCCTCTTTTTGTTTCACTGTCTCTAGTCTTTCCTTCCTTTTCTCTCTTCTAACTTCCCTAACACCATCTGCACGAAAGCCCTGCCCCAGTTACTGCTTTCAAGAGCATTTCAGACTCACACAAAAGCATAAAATTTGGAAAAAGAAAGTGTGAATAAGATAGAAAAGGTGTAGATTTTTTCCTTTACTTTAAAATTTATCCAATTTGAGACAGAATTTAAGACAGTTGATGAAAATGGAATGGGGTAACAAACCAAAAAGCATTAATACAATCAAAAAGACAGAACTACTTTGTAAATGAGAAGACATTTAAATCAAATTTCTACTAGGTTTCCTAGAAGCCAGGGCAAAAATGTAAACATGGCTCTTAATGGTAGGTAGCAAACCAGTTGAACTGAAGATATAAATGTGTTCCACATGCTGGACTCTAGGAGAAATTGTATCAACATTTGCTTATTTTACAAATGAGACATTGAAAATATAACAAATGGGGTTCCTAATAACAAAGTTATAATAAAAGTTACAGAGGTATTCCATGAGGCTGCTTCATGTATTAGTGTTTCATTAATGCCAAAGATATATCTAAAATGCTAGAAATTTAAAAATAGCAGTTTGGAGTTGTTAAAAATGCCTAAAAATCTGCTTAAATGCCAACTTATTGGAGCAGGAAAAAAATTAACTGTTACCAAAAAATTACTTGAGATCAGCACTTACCCAAACTGTTTAGAGCAATCAAAATAATGGCAAATTTTGAGCAAAACTCCATCCTGATAAACTTTGAGCAAGATAAGATGCCTGAGTATTCTCAAATAACTAAATAAATTAACACATTAAACAACATTTTCTAATAATACAAATACGACAGATTTATTGAATATGTCACTGCTTCCGCCTATACCTCTGGCAGACATTCCTATTGATTATGGCATTCTTTCATTTTGGTGTTGGAGGCAGCCTCTGAATTTCCTAACACAATACTCAAGACTCTGAAAAGAACTAGAAACTAAAAATGTGTTGAATACTATTGATTATTTTTTTTGTGTGTGTTAACCACCAGGATGAGAAAACATGCATGCCAAAAGTGACTTTTGGTTGAGAATAAAAAATATTTAGCTTTTCTCACTCATCCTGAATGGACCACAGATTTCATAACTTCTTCAGGCTACTCTTGGGACACAAGGTAGAATTTGCTCACTATATTCAACACTAAACACAAATAATGTGTGAAAGTAGAGTGACATTTCCAATGTGACTAAGATACCTAAGGGACTTCCCTGGTGGCTCAGATGGTAAAGTGTCTGCCTACAATGTGGGAGACCTGGGTTCAATCTCTGGGTCGGGAAGATCCTCTGGAGAAGGAAATGGCAACCCACTCCAGTACTCTTGCCTGGAAAAATCCCGTGGAGGGAGGAGCTTGGTAGTCTACAATCCATGGGATCACAAAGAGTCGGACACAACTGAGCGACTAAACTTTCAAAACTTTCAAGATATCTAAGAACCATGAGAAGGTAAATTTTATCACATGGCATAAAATGTATTGATATATGGAGTGTGTTTGTGCGTGCTGAGTTGCTTCAGTCATGTCCAGCTCTGTGCAACCCTATGGGCCGTGGCCTACCAGGCTCCTCTGTCCAGGGATTCTCCACACAAGAATACTGGAATGGATTGCCATGCCCTCCTCCAGGAGATCTTCCCGACCCGGAGATCGAACCAGCATCTGCTACACTGCAAGTGGGATCTTTATTGCTGAGCCACCAGGGAAGCCTAATATAAGGAATACAGGAAGGTAAAGGAAGATTCTTTACCCTAATGAATCACTTCACCGAAAAGACAAGACCCATAACAATAATAGATGTATGAGCCTACCGAGCCTTAATATTCCTACCATTTCATTAATACAAAGAAGGCAGGCATGACACAGTGTACTTGTGTGGAGAATATTTCCACACACACCCTCCAAATCCTAGCTTTCAATTCTTGGTAAAGAAAAACTCCACCTACAATTATAACAAAAGTAAAAACATGATGTAATCCTCCTTACATCAACTTAACATTTTTCATCTGATAATACTGTGAGAGGAACTCCTCCATGAAATGACAATCTCCCAGGTTATCCACCTCCCATCCCTAATACCTGTAATTCAGCTGCCACTGAAGAAAGAAGCAGCTCTGGTCTTATGGGAGAGATATAAAGAGGAAAACATATCCTATGAAAAACTTTAAATGGGATTCTCTTTCTATCTTTAATGTGACTCATCAGTCAGTCAGTTCAGTTCAGTTGCTCAGTCATGTCCAACTCTTTGCGACCCTGTGGACTGCAGCACGCTAGGCTTCCCTGTCCATCACCAGCTCCCGGAGCTTACTCAAACTCATGTCCATTGAGTCTGTAATGTCATCCAACCATCTTATCCTCTGTCGTCTCCTTCTCCTCATGCCTTCAATCTTTCCCAGCATCAGTGTCTTTTCAAATTAGTCAGTTCTTCTCATCAGGTGGTCAAAGTATTGGAGTTTCAGCTTCAGCATCAGTCCTTCTAATGAAAATTCAGAACTGATTTCCTTTAGGATGGACTGGTTGGATCTCTGTGCTGTCCAAGGGACTCTCAAGAGTATTCTCCAACACCACATTTCAAGAGCATCAATTCTTCGACACTCAGCTTTCTTTCTATGGACTGTATAGTCCATGAGGTCACAAAGAGTCGACACAACTGAGTGAATTTCACTTTCAGTTTTCTTTATACTCCAACTCTAACATCCATACATGACTACTGGAAAAACCATAGCTTTGACTAGACGGACTCTTGTTGGCAAGGTAATGCCTCTGCTTTTTAAAATGCTGTCTAGGTTGGTCATAGCTTTTCTTCCAAGGAGCAAGCGTCTTTTTAATTTCATGGCTGCAGTCACCATCTGCAGTGATTTTGGAGCCCAAGAAATTAAGGTGAATAGATGAATAAAATGTGTACAAAGTGAGTAATTGATGGTAATAGATGATATTAGTAAAATAAATGTGTGAAGCTTCCCTTATAAAAGAAATTTATAAGATCAAACATTGACTCATTAACTTTCTAATGTTACATATCCTTTCTGGTGAATAGATATTAATTACTGTATATAGGGGGGCTTCCCTGGTAGATCAGACAGTAGGAAATCTACCAGCAATACGGGAAAGCTGGGTTCAGTCCCTGAAGATCCCCTGGAGGAGGGCATGTCAACCCACTCCAGTATTCTTGCCTGGAGAATCCCCATGGACAGAGAAACCTAGGGGATTACAGTCAATAGGGTCTCAAAGAGTTGGACGTGACTGAGCAACTGACGGCACAGCACATTGTATATACGTAGAAAAATGTAGCTAATGGTACAGCCAACTGCACTGAGGGTCAATAGAGGTTGTCTGAAGGGAAATCATAGTGTAATCAAGTAAAAGAACTACTAAATTAGATTATTATATTTAAAGGTCTCTTTTCATGGTATGTAAAAATACATTGTTTTCAGTAGCCCTCATCTACTGATCTAATAATAGCAGTCTATTTTATGCCTAAATTTCTTTCTTGTCATGGATAATTTTCAGGCAGATTAGTTCTAGGTTACTGAGTCTTGTTGATAAAAAGGCAGTACATGTCATAAGCAGAAAGAACGTTGATTATTTCTTCCTTGAAAATGGGAGGCATCCATTGATTTTAAAGTGTAATTCAGTGTGAATTATTTAGTACCTGTAGTCATGCACTGTTAGCACTAGAAAGGCCCTTAGAGATTTTCTAGCTCAGAAGTTTTCAAACTACTTTCTTTGCTGCCCTAGGTTCCTCAGATGCACCAAGGACCTACCCATTCAGCAGCTCACCTTCACTTTGGCTAACCCAATTATATTTCTTCACTGTTTCATGTGATGGTATAACTTGTAAGCTTTCACTTGAAAAAAGTATTTTGATACTCAAAATTATGAGACAGTCAATGTACTGCCTCATTTTACCAATAATAATTGTAGAAACCCATGATATAAAGAAACTTCCCTGAGAAAAATAACATTTTAGAGGGAGAGCCAGGCACCAGTGTCCTTTCTACTCACATGTGGCTCTTCCTCCATGTAATTTTTGGAAATAACTTCTGTCTGAAAATGTTTATAGGGTTTGTTTGTTTTAGTTTTAAAGCCAATTAATAAATGAGTGATACTTCCAAGCTTAGGTCTTAATTTTATGTAAGACTATTTGTTGCTTCAGAGAATAGAAATACTTGACTATTTTTATAAATTTGATTAGTCAAGCAAGTTTAGGGAAAAAAAACTGACATGAAGAGAGAGAGAGGAGTGTAAAGGGAGCAGAGACAATGAAAGAAAAATAAAGGAAATGAGAGATGGATAAATAAGGGAGAAGATAGAAAGAAAATTGTCTTGATCAACACAACAACATTTGAGGCTGATGCCCTCAAATCAATTTTTTATATCAAACCAATAAAACATAATATTTACTTTTACTTAATATCATATACTGATAGAAAATAAGCATTTGATGATAACTTCTTTAAAATGAATTATGTTTATTTTACTTTTAAATTCTATGTATTCTCTCCTATGTGTGTGATGGCACTTAATAAACTGAACTGTCAGTCAGTCAGTCAGGCAGTTCAGTCGCTCAGTCGTGTCCGACTCTTTGCGACCCCATGAATCGCAGCACACCAGGCCTCCCTGTCCATCACAAACTCCTGGAGTTTACTCAAACACATGTCCATCAAGTTGGTGATGCCATCCAGCCATCTCATCCTCTGTCATCCTCTTCTCCTCCTGCCCCCAATCCTTCCCAGCATCAGGGTCTTTTCCAATGAGTCAACTCTTCGCATGAGGTGGCCAAAGTACTGGAGTTTCAGCTTCAGCATCAGTCCTTCCAGTGAACACTCAGGACTCATCTCCTTTAGGATGGACTGGTTGGATCTCCTTGCAGTCCAAGGGACTCTCAAGAGTCTTCTCCAACACCACAGTTCAAAAGCATCCTTTTTTTGGCGCTCAGCTTTCTTCACAGTCCAACTCTCACATCCATACATGACCACTGGAAAAACCATAGCCTTGACCAGACAGGCCTTTGTTGGCAAAGTAATGTCTCTGCTTTTTAATATGCTATCTAGGTTGGTCATAACTTTCCTTCCAAGGAGTAAGCGTCTTTTAATTTCATGGCTGCAATCACCATCTGCAGTGATTTTGGAGCCCCCAAAAATAAAGTCTGACACTGTTTCCACTGTTTTCCCATCTATTTTCCATGAAGTGATGGGACCAGATGCCATGATCTTAGTTTTCTGAATGTCGAGCTTTAAGCCAATTTTTTCACTCTCCTCTTTCACTTTCATCAAGAGGCTTTTTAGTTCCTCTTCACTTTCTGCCATAACTGAACTGTAAATTGTTCTAAAAGAAAAAATATGAAAAGCTAACAAAAGCTTAAAGAAATATTCCATCTTGAGCATTTTCAAGAGAGAGTATATATATGAAGCAAAAGTAAAAGTAGTTGAAATAAAATTATTCAAGAATTTCAAAGGTGGTGCTATATATTTATGAATTAAGACCTCCAGTTCCTTTCAATAGAGGAGAGATGTTAACTTGCTGTGCAAATCAAATAGCTGAATTTGTGCTTATTATGATTCTTTGCATATTACATTGATGTTATTTCTTTGCTTGTTTGTCTCTCCTTTAAGGTGACAAGTTCCTTAAGGGCAAGGATTTTTATCTCTTACCCATCTATTTTTCACAACTAATAACTCTCATAGGCAACATGATAGATGTGATATTAATATTTATTAAGTGAGTGAATATATGAATGAATAAATATGAATGCCTCTACACACCAAGCTTCTAGGTCACTTGCACTTTCTGATTGCTCTCTAAAAATCTGCATTATTTCAAATACTCTCACTTCAGAGTAGCTTGGTGACAAAAGTAAAATTATAAATCTAGAATTCTTCCTCACTGTTTTCCATACCATTTTAGTGGCATCCAAATACTCTTGAAAACCAAGTTTACATTTATTCTAAATCATCTCTCATCACACAAGGGGCAGAAATTGTAGCTCAAACAAGTATGAAGATTTCCACTACATATCTTTGCTTTCAGTTGAAAAACAGAACATATAGATACAAGGACCCAAGTGCACACACAAGAGAATAAGGTCAGTACTTCACCTTTTTAAGTTTTTGACAGATTATTCGTTTTTAGAGAAAGATAATAATAAATATTATTTGAGAAGCATGTACTATGCCAAACACTATATAAAGTATTTACATATAGTGCTTTTTCTTCACAACATTCTTATGTTTACAGTATTCTTACTTTGGAAGGTTCTACTATGATCCCCATTACCCTGTTGAGGAAACTGGTATTTAGAAATGGTAAGAAATTGCATATTGCTCTCACACTTAAAGCCTGTTTCAAACCCAGTTATATCAGATGCCATGTACTGTAATCTAGTCTTGTCCTTTTAAAGATGTAATCTTAGCATATATCAAAAGATCTGATTCAGAGTAGCAAAGAAGGAATGAATGAAACTAGAATGACTGAAGCTATTCGGAAAGCCCTCATTTCAGAAACAGAAGGCCCCCAAACATTTGCTTTTTGCTTTCTGCTAACTACTAGATTTCAACTTTCTAATATCATAGAAAAGAATATTCATGTGCATTTTAAAAAATCTCCATTTGGCATTTTAACTGAAGCCCAGATAAAACTGGTGGTCTTCTTCCCACACAGGCACCCTTTAGATAGAAGCCTTCTCTTTTTTAGTATGTAATCCAGTTTAGGTTCTCTCAAAACAGACGTCTCCTTTGTTAATTTACAAATTTAAAAGATCAGTGAAGTGTGAGAGCTAAATGGATATAAAAATACAAGAACATATGCAGAGAGTGTTGAAAAGAGTCAGACAATACAGTGTTTCTCAGCATGAGGGCTGCTCTGTCACATTACTACTTGGGACATCTGTGCCTGCACCAAGCTGTCTCAGAGAAAGGCTTTGAGCCAAACCTCCCCGCAGACCTCATCCTCCACACACAGTCGTGGCAATGCTGCTATTCAGGAGCACCTGCCCACGAATACAATTTGCTCACTGATGCTGCAAAGAGCATCAGAATTATGCACTGTCTCCATCTAATAACACCTTTGCAACCTCTCCACAGCAAGGGGCTCAGCGTGGCTCCTTCGGTCGTCTTGCCCTCCGTAGGGAATAAGAGCTATGATTTATCTTCCCCTCACAAATTAAATTGTACGACCAGGTAGCGACGGGGCAGTGCCAGCTGAATAAAACTGATGACAAAAGCAGACAGAAGAATTCCAGTGTCCTCCACAGTATTCGAGAGTGAGAGGTTTTATTTCAAAAGCAATAACTCAACCGGGCATGAGCCTGAGTGCCATGCCAGCAACATGGTGCTGCTCACTAAATCTCAAGCCAGGAGTGGCACAGAGCAGACATCACTAGCTAACAGCCATCTTAGGGGGGATCTGTTAGCAGCTGAGCCATGCCTCCCTTGTCCCCCTGCAAATCTGTACCATTGCCATCCTACCCCATATTTAGATTTGCGCCTATGCTTTAATAAATAAGTGCCTTCAGTCAGAGTGTTGCATTCACCCATTTAAATATGCTCCTAAGTACAACCAGTAGGATTGACTTTCAGATGACTAAATTCGAGCTCATCAGGCAGGTACATAAATGACATATAAACGAGGCATGTTGTGAGAAACATTTTCATATTGCAGGGTGCCTGCTGCCTGTTTCTGACGGGAAGATATAATAAAAGGTTGAATAACATCTTTGGGATTCATAAATTATGAATGCAGCCTTTGGTTGATGCTGTGGTATGTATGTTGCTTACTGCCTTTCAATTGCCCATGGCTAATGCACTTATTGCCAGTGTTATCACCATCATCTTAATTTATAATAGACACTGAGAAAGCTTTTCCCAAAGTACATCCATTGGAAGACTAATACTGCATGACAGAGTTCTAGAGAGACACCCTACCAAGAAATGTTCCTGTGAATCTGTAGCAACAAGATATGCTCTGTTGCATTTTTCAAAATTATTTAATTAGGAGTTCCCCTTTCACAAAATATCTTGAAGGATAAATGCCCCACTATTTGAGGGAAGAATGAAAATAGTAGCAGAGATTATCACCATCCAAATGTTCATGACGACAGATGGGGGGAGAAAGAATCACAGCCTCTTGCTTGTTTGAGCATTACCTTTCCCTCTCAGATTAAGACCTTGTACATTGATCTCTGTGATAGTTTCATTATATCATATATCAGGCATATAGCAAAAATAGCAAAGACTATTTCCCATTTCCAGTGTTAGGGACATAGCAGATGCTCAGTAGGTAAATGCTTGTTGAATGAATGAATGAGTCTACATATACCTCTTTATGAGTGTGGGTACCTGTGATAATGCACTGTTTTCTAAAAGTAAGTAGGCAGTATTAGAACAGATGTTTCTAAGCCACCACAGTGGCTCTGCTCTCCTCTCTATAACTTGTAAATAATGAAATCACATGTGTGTTTCAAAATGTCAGCCTCTGTTGCTGGCTGTGTTGTTACCTTGGCAACATAGACTATGACATCATAAGCTATGGTCTCTGCCATGGCAGCTATTTGAGAGTTACACTGCAGTGTTCCACATGAGATATTGTCATTATGGACCCCTAAATGACCCCTCATCTGAACCTTAACGTGCATGTGCCCCTGAGAATGAGGTTTTCTTTATTTAATTCCTTAGGTCCTATTTCCTATTTAGGACCTAATATTCAAGTTCTAAATAATTTTTTATTCTCCTCTTTCATTTGCCTAATTATGCTCACAGTTCAGAAAACATTCTCAAGGGCACTGATGATCAAATTTGGGGATTTTACAGACTAAAAAAATTAAATGTTAGAGAATATATGTTTTTCTGCTTTATTGCTAAATAAGGACAAAATTTTTTAAATAATCATCCAGTTTCCTAGTTTTAGTAAAGAATGGACATTTTGTCCTCAAAAAGTAGGAAGGACAGTTTTAAAATAGGACACATTCTTTAATTTGAAGAGTTCTATAAAATATCAATCACACTGTCTTTATTCATTCTATTAGACTGTTGAACATTACATAAACTCTTCCACAAACACATATGTATTTGAAAACCTCTTCTCAAAGGTATAGTAGGAAAACGAAAGTGAACATAAATATGTGAAGCTCTTATTCTGATCAAGCCAATGATCTTTACAGCCCCAAATTCTATCCTGTCAGGGGCACCAAGGAACATGAGGCAAGGCTTAGCTTGTCTTGCCAGTCTCCTGTGCATGTGTTGAACTTCACAGGCAATCCCATTTTTCACCCTCTTCCAGCTGCCAGCACACCTCTACACTCTTCCTCCCAGCATTCAACCTTAGTTCCTCTATCTTGAGAAAACTGAGGCCATAAGTCTCCTGATTCGATGTATTTGTTGTTGCTGTTGTTCAGTTGCTCAATCATGTCCAACTCTTTGCAACCCCATGGACTGCAGTATGCCAGGCTCCTCTGTCCACCATGGGATTTTCCAGGCAAGAATACTGGAGTGGGTAGCCATTTCCTTCTCCAGGGGATCTTCCCAGACCAGGGATCTAACCTGTGTCTCCTGCATCGGCAGGTGAATTCTTTACCACTGAGCCACCAGGGAAGCCCTGATTCCTTATATACAAATTATCTAAATCCTTACCCATCTTCTGCAGGAGCTTAGGCCTCTTATTATTATTGTCGTTGTTTGAATTTTCAGAATCTGCCTCTTCCTTGACACCTTCACTTTAGCCTTCACCTTCTCCTCACTTCTCCCTAGTAAAGTACCAAATCTGGTTTGCTTTGATCCACGTTAATTATGCATGTAATTGTTGTGTTCCCAAAAAAGGCAGCTGACTTCATTGTATTTCTCACTGTAGTTCTCATGGACATTTAAGAAGGCCTGAGACTCCTCTCATTCCTACTCTCAAAGTATTAACAAATCAGATGAATGAAGCCTACACCGTCATCATCTTGACGCCTGGTCTTTGTGCCTAGCCATAGAGTGATGGCCAGAATCTTGGAGAGTCACAGATAAACGACAGGTTTAGGACATCAGCCTCAATCAAACTCCTAACAGTTTACACCCTTCAGTGACACCTCCTTGTAAATCCACCCTCTGCAATCTGGTTTCACCACCCACAGGACACCCCAGCCACTCTGGCACAATTCACCAGTGTCTTTCTAGTTGTCAAATTCAATAGCATGTGTCAATCTTGTAACACATTTCACACTTGAAAATCTTAAATTTTTAGAAGTAAAGTGTAATGGTTTTTACATCTTGAGACATTTTAGCTCTGATTTTATTTTTCTTTGTTCTGGTACTTCTGACAATTTTCTATTTGAAATCCTTTACTGAGTCTTTTCTTCCTTAGAAAACACTTTCTTAGGTTTGCCTTTACTTCTCTAAACCAGTTCCTCTCAGATTCCTTCACTAAGTCCTTTAAGTGTTAACACTCTTTTAGGTTCTGATCTTGAACCTTTTCTAATTCTGTTACTCTACCATTCTATCATTCTACCATTACTTTTACCACTATTTGAAGGTCAACCTTCAAATCTACATATCCTCTTAAGTCTGTTCCTTGACTACCAGTTCCATGTTTCTTTTGCTTGGTCAAGCTCTCCACCTAGATAAATAATAAGCATCCCAAACTGCATATTCAAAATTAAATCAATCATTCCACCATGACAGCATGAGGAGCTCTTCTAATCTGTTCCACAATGAAAGTGGGGAAAAGTAAAATTTAAATAGAACCACATAAAGCCTCTTGACTCCTAAGTATATACCCCAAAGAAATAAAACCATATATCAACACAGAAACTTCTTGTTGTTGCTGCTCAGTCACTAAGTTGTGGCTGACTCTTTCCAACCCCATGGACTGCAACACACCGAGCTCCCCTATCCTTCACTATCTCCTGGAGTTTGCTAAAATCTGTGTCAATTGACTCAGTGATGCCATCTAACCATCTCATCCTCTCCCACCCCCTTCTCCTTTTGCCTTCAATCTTTCCCAGCATCAGGGTCTTTTCCAATGAGTAGGCTCTTTGCATCAAGTGACCAAAGTATTGGAGTTCCAGATTCAGCATCAGTCCTTCCAATGAATATTCAGGGTTGAATTCCCTTAGTATTGACTGGTTTGATATCCTTGCAGTCCAAGGAACTCTCAAGAGTCTTCTCCAGCACCACAATTCAAAAGCATCAGTTCTTTGGCACTCAGCCTTCTTTATAGACCAACTCTCACATCAGTACATGACAACTCGAAAAACCATAGCTTTGACTAGATGGACTTTGTCAGCAAAATGATGTCTCTGGTTTTGAATATGCTGTCTAGGTTAGTCCTAGCTTTCCTTTCAAAAAGCAAGCGTCTTTTAGTTTCATGGCTACAGTCACCATCCATAGTGATTTTGGAGCCAAAGAAAATAAAATCTGTTACTTCTTCCACTTTTTCCCTTTCTACTTGTTATGAAATGATGGGACTGGTTGCCATGGTATTATTTTTTTGAATGTTGAGTGCCAAGCCAGTGTTTTCACTCTCTTCTTTCAGCCTCATCAAGAGGCTCTTTATGTGTACACAAATATTTATAGCCACTTATGTTTATGTTCATCATAATCAAAGGTGGAAACCAACCAAATTTTTACCAAGGAACAAATGGATAACCAAATGTGGTATATCCATTTAATGGACTATTATTTGGCCATAAAAAAGAATGAAGTACTGATTCATGCTACAATGTGGGTGAACCTTGATAACATTATATTAAGTGAAAGAAGCTACTCACAAAAGACCAAACACTATGTGGTTCTATTCATATGAAAGTCTAGATCTATAGAGATAGAAAGGTTAGTTGTTGTTTTGGGTCATAGAGAAAAGAAAGGTATATAAGGGAGGGATAGATAAAATGTATGAAGGTTCTTTTTTTGATAAAATATTCTAAAATTGACTGTATTAATGTTTGCACATATCTCTGAGTATATTAAATACCACAGATTTTACACTTGAAATATAGGAATTGTATGGTAGATGAATTATATCTCAATAAATCTGTTTTTAAAAATGAATCAATCATTTCCACTGAGGTCTGCTTGTTCTTTTTTCTTCAAGACTGTCTCTAAAGGCATTGAGTATCCTGAAAGTTATTCCAGACTCCTCCCCCTGTATCCAGTTCTTCACCAAGTCTTATCTAGTCTATTTTCTAAAATCTCTCTGACTTGTCTTGTTTACCCCATCCCACTATCATGCCCTCTATTCAGGATCTCATAAGTATAATTTCTCTTGATATGCGTCCCCATCCAAAGAGTTGTGTGTGTGAAGGGAATGGTATTAGAATTGGTGGCAATGGTGAGGGGGATTATTGATGGATATACTTACCTATTATTTTTATTTTACTGCTTTGCTTGAAATGTTTTAAACAATGATTAATAGTGTCAGTGTTGTACTCTCATCTCTACATAGCTTGTTTTTGACATATCTTTCTTTTTTGTATTCATGTTGCTTTGTTTCATATTGATGCATTTTAAGCCAAATGGAAGAACAATAGAGATTGTCTAACAGAACTTAACATTTTTTATCTTGTACCAAAGCATTTTCTTTCCTCCCTCTCATTAATCACTTCCAAGTTACCAAAATTATTTTTTATTTTGCTTCTTTAATAGTGCAAGAATTAGGAAAATATATTTCTCTACACATATATATGTATAATTATTAACATGGATTGTGACATATAATTTCAATTACTTGTGAAAATTATTAATTATAGGACAGAGAAAATTCTGGGAATAAATAAAGTAATTTGGAGGCCTTGGCTTATAATTAATTTCAGTAAAGGGTATTATTGTGAAGAATTTTACTAATATAGGGTAATATTGCCTATGGAGAAGGAATTGTGTTTGATAATCAGATCTAATGGCAATGATTAGTATATTAAACTGTTAGAAAACAGCTATTTTGTAAAGAAAATTATTATTGTCCACTTTTTGGAAGGAAAAATGAAAAATATTGAGATTGAAAAAGATAATTTTTCAAAACGTATGGTAGCTCTATGAAGTTCTAACACCTACTCACTTAGTGGTTTTAGAAACAATACTAGACTGAATTTAGCATGTTTGAGGGATGGAGGCTTCCATTTTGCAAATACAGGAAGTAGACTTTTTTCCTTTTACCCAAGGATGACTTGCCACAAGAGAGACAGCTCATTCAAAATCGGCAGGAATGTTCCTGTCTGCAAATATGTGCACTCTTACTGTAGGTAAGCCATGTGGGTAGCCAGTGTAAAATCAAAGTTTTGCCTGGCCAAAATAGAAACACAACACAGGGATTTAGGTGATCTTTAAGGGTCTCTCAGAGCTAAGGTAACATGAAGCACTCCTTCCCACTATAGGGACAACTTGTCAAGGAGATAGAGTGCTTCAGTTCACAATCAAGACCCTTTGCCTGCATGGAGATTGGTTTTTGTTTCTTCTTTTCAAGACCCTCATCTTCTTAGTATATCAATGTATAGCATCTATTCATACATAAAACCACATGTACTTGAATTTATGTTGTTTCAATATGAAAATAAACAACTGACTGTGATTAGTCTAGCATTGTGCTTCATGTATCTGAATAGGTTGCAGTTCCCTGTGGCTACAAAGGCTGACATGCAGATCTGGTGCCAAGAGACTTTAGTATCGCCTATTTCTTCAGCTCCCACCATTGTCAGGTCATTTAGATTGTGCATGTGCTTCACTAGTTAAGCTTGCAGAGGACACAGTGTTTTTCTCTCAGTTCTGAAGATATTGCATTTTAGGACACCAATATTTATTTGCTGTTTTTCTCTCTTCATGCAAGAAAATGCACTTTACTGTCTATTCCAAAATGTAACAGGCATAATTGGACTGAACTCTTACCAAGACTTAGACACATTATTTGTTTTCCATAAAATAGAAAAAACTCACTTATCTGTTTAAATAACTATATTTCTGTATTTTCAAAGAAGATTTATCTCCATTTTTTTAGAAAAAAACTTTTTAATAAGGGCTTACCCAGGCATCTAATACCTGTGTATGATTTTTAATCAAATGTTCATCTTTATCTGTAATAGAACATTCTCAGTCTAACAAAGCTATGCCACTAGTTGTCAGAAAAGATCCGTCAATTATACCCAGGATGAACACTTCATGCATTGAAGGACAATTCAAACACTGCCTGCTTGAGATGGGGACTATTCCAAGAGAAAATACTCTCTAGTCCCTGCCCCTCAAAAAAATTTTTAGACTCATATTGCAGGAGACAAGAAAGCTAGGCAGAAAAAAAAAATCAATGTTTTTCCAAGATGTGAATGAATATAACAAAAGGCAACAAATGAACAAAATTGAAAGCATAAAATAGATTCAACACAGTTAAAATTGATTTATCTTCAAAACAGAATCAGCAGCTGGCAGATAGATGTACCACTTTTATTGTATTCCTCTGGCATTAGGCAAGCCTACACAACCCAGGATGCCAATTTGCCAATACAAATGGAAAGAATTTGCTCTTTTGTAGTGAAAGATCTGTAAGTATTATCAGTTTTGTGAGAAAAGGAGTATAAACTGATCCACAGTGTGTGTGTGTGTGTGTGTGTGTGTGTGTGTGCGCGCACACACGTGCCCATGCACGCACATTACAGCAGGATATTGGACCCAGATCTCCATGTGGATCTGTGGTCCTAGCATATGTTTCGAGACCCCTGTTGTCCTTTTAGTCTAACACCTAGACCACAGCTTCCCAAACTGAGTGTCCCATGGAACACTATTACACAAGAAAATTTAAAAAAAAAAAACATTAAAATAATGTTCAGTGCTCAAATAAACTTGAGAAACTATTGAACAAAGGTAAGAAGACTTCCTTAAGATTTTCCAAAAGCATTAAGATGCTGCTATATATTGTAAATATTAAAAACTGATTATGTTATGCTCACTTCTATTCTAGACACTCTTAACTCTGAAATTCCCATTAATATCTACATAAAAATGCAGTGGAACAGAGTTGGGAGCTCTGACTTAGAGTAAATTCTGGACTGTTAGGGCCCTTTACCCAAATCTCCCCTTTATCTAAGCCTTTGAGATTATGCCACTCAGGAAGCAAGAGGCATATCATAACCATACTCAGTTGCCCACCCCCACCCCGAGGCTTTCCAAGACTACAAGGAAGAGCCAGTCCCTGACCTATCTTACGGTATGACACATAGTAGGAAGCCCTTCATAAATGGGCCAAAGATTATGATCCTCAAGTGAGAAAAGGGCTCCTCATATTGAATTTCTACCTCCCAAGTGTTGTATTGACCTTGACCCATTACTACCCCCCACCCCCAATTTTCCATTTCTCTACTGGAACAGAGTAGAGGTGGGACAGAGAGCTTGTCACATCCCATATGGTCCCTGGTGGCTCAGATGGAAAATAACCCACCTGCAATGCAGAAGACCTGGGTTTGATCCCTGGGTTGGGAAGATCCCCTGAAGAAGGGAATGGCTACCCATTCCTGTATTCTCATCTGGAGAATCCTATGGAGAGAGAAAAATCCCATGGACAGAGGAGCCTGGCTACAATCCATGGGGTCACAGAGAGCCAGACATGACTGAACAGCTAAGCACATATGCACACATATGATCATAAGACCATTCCTACAAATGTATTCATTCATAGGTACTGGATTACAGCTCTCTGGATGGTCTATTCAAACCATAGCATAAGGTAAACTTGGAAATTTATGGAGAGTTTTTAATGATATTTTAATATTTATAGGGGTGCAAAACTAAGGCATGGAGAACTCTGTGAAATGAGTATGGTCTAGCTGAAACATAGACAAATGTCACAGTGGTATCAGAAATCATCTGATGCCTCACTTACAAAGAGTGCCCGCTGGCATGCAGTGTTCAAACTTTCTGTAGATTGGCAGAAAAAATAATTATTGTGACTCTGCTGTGCAAGATGTGCATAGAAGCAAGGGTCCTGGTCACATAGGTCTTCAATTTCAATAAAATCTCCTAAGGAGATAAAAGAGGGCAGCAACTGAACACTAAATTTTATTCTTTATTCAGCTTGGTGGCTCACAAGAAATGCTTCTTTCTGGATAACTTTTTTTTGAAAATAATAATATCTATAGTGTGAAGCAGACTGGAAGAGTAAGAAGCACACCCATTATGGAATCAAACAGATCAAATATTGGGTACTAGTTCTGCTACTTCCTAGCTAATTACCCTGAATAAGTTTATTAATCTTTCTCAGCTTCAGTTTGCTCTTCTATGACATGAGGATAAAAATATCTAACTCAAGTGATTAATCTTATAATGTTCCTGGCTAATAATAGGTATTCTATAAATTAGGTGTCTCCTAGGCTAAAATAAAAACAAATTAAATAAGCAAACACCAAAAGCAGAATAGCAGTAAAAAGAGCTATCAATCTTGTGTCTATGATGGTTGTTACTGGATAATAAAGTTCTTTTACACAGTCTGACCATAGGTCATATCATAACTTCTGTTTGACAAAGAATAGCATTTTTATGATTTGAAATGAGTCATGTCTCTTACAGTCAGATCTAGCCTTGACAAGAGTGAAACTAATCTCTCCAGCTAGTAGAGAGAAGCCTCACTCAGCCTACCTTCAGGGAGTTTTTATAAGAGAAAGAATTCACCATCCGGGAAATAAAGTTTGGATTTATTTAGGTTGTATTTTAAAGCTAGTCTTGAAAACAAAGTCCTATACTGTCTGGCAAATAAGAAACTGATGTAAAATTTGATTGAAATGATAGTTTCATTCATCCAATAGTTAGTTTAAATGTCTATGTTAATTGTTCTTTGAATAACTTCACTTACATTTTTAGGTCAGAAGTCTCCTTAAGCTTGTTCTGGCTTAGACTGCACTTTTAGTATGGCCAGAGGGCAATAATCTGGCACATCCAACACTTAGCTTTCATGAAATGTAATGCTGGAGACCTACATGTTAAACATGAAACACAACCAGGCTTTTCCAAAATAGATGCGTTTCCCTGGGAATACTTAAAGAGAACTGGAATGTACATTGGGGGTATCCTATATCAAATAAATATTTGTTAGCAAACATATTAGTTGCAAAGTATAACATTAGAGTATGTGTCAGGGTATTTAGGTATATCAATCAGTTTGGGTAGAGAAATAAGTATCACTTATTTATAGTGTACTTAGAGATACACTCTAAGTATCACTGGAATAAGAAAATTAATAGAGGAATTAGGTTTACACAAATGTGGCAGACTGGAGGACTGGGAAACAGTCACAGATGACTTCAGTCTTAAACACCAGAGAGGGTGGAGAAGCTGGAGCTCACACAGGAGTCTGAGAAACCATTGCTTGTCCCCATGACCCAGAAGAGGCAGCCAGAGATACTTGTAGAAAGCTACCATGTCTTCCCCTTTCCTTTTGCCTTCCAAATCTCAGTTTCCCTCATTAGCAGCCTCTAAGCTAGAACCATTGGATGGCATCACCGACTCGATGGACGCGAGTTTGAGAAAGCTCCCGGAGTTGGTAAAAGACAGGGAAGCCTGGTGTGCTGCAGTCCATGGGGTTGCAGAGTTGGACACAACTGAGTGACTAAACTGGACTGAAGCTAGAACCACACAGGGAAACAGCTTACAGAGAGGTAGTTCCCAGGCTTGGAAAGAGTGATGATGGCGCTGAGTTGATAAGAGACAACCCAGCTCACCTGGTTACATTTTGTGCTGAGATGTCAAGAAAAAAAAAAAAAGAAAAGAAATCAAGCATTTGAGTACGTTTCATGTCATGGGCAATAGGCGGTTTACAGCTATTATCTCATTTACTCTCAGAAAATAGATTGTTGCTTTGGTAACTTAATATTTTATTATTATTAATGTTTTATTCTCACTTATAAGCAAAATTACAATGAAATTGGTCTAGTTCTCTCACATACTTCAGTATTTTATTTATATACATGTTAACTTTTTAAACACTACATTTTTCAATAAATTGTTAATAATATCAATATTTGTGCAAATACTAGCATATAGTTAATAGTCTTTGGGGTGAAAAAGAAAGATAGGGGCTATATAATCAATTATAGTGTAGACTTTATAGAGATAAAATGGTATATAAGGCAACTTCATTTTAAAGGTGAAATAAGTGTCTCCTGAGTCATTTAACTCGATGATGAAGTAGATGGAACCTTGGTTTGGGTCTGAACACAGCACTGTTTCTACCATACCATAACACATCTCATGAAGGGGATGAAAAATTTGACATTGCTTTGAGCAAAACACAAATTTTTTAATATTAATAAAAGACCTCAATACGTATTTTGTGGCCTACCTACATCAGAATAACTAGGAGAATTTACATTTTAAATTAGTTATTTGGGTGATTCTTGTTTTGCTCTATAACTTGAGAATCAGTGACTTAGATATTTCTTAATCATCAGTACAGAATCAGTTAGGAGAAAAAGGCAATTGTACTGCAACTATTATAGCAGGATATATTAAAGAATTATGAAAAGGTTCTGTAAAATATAAAATTAGAGGCAATTCAAATCCTTACCCTCAGTATTGTTGCTTTACATAATTGCCTTCCTGGAATTAAAAAACATGTTCTGATTAGTTCCAAATAAAAAGCAATCTCAAACAAAAAATGGATAAATGTTTACTTCTTTCCAGGAAAAATCAGCACGGTTATCTAAGGGCATAACAGTCTCAAATGTGTTTAAGGTTGTCTGTGATTATTTTCATGGCCAACTAATTGTTATGTGTTTAGAAATCAGCTATATACTTCAGTCAAGTAGCAACACACTTGGATCCATTTTGGTTTCCTACACAGTGACCTAGTACACTGAGCCCTCCAGTGACTGGCAGAGAGTACAATACTTCACAGTACTTGCAGCAATCTTTCAAGAACTCTCAGTACATCTTGTTCTGATTCTAATTACTAAACAGAATATGATGACCTTAATTAGAGAGACATCTCTTTTTGATGGTAAGATCTTTGCCAGATTGAAGCTTCTGTTCTAAATGCACGCAAGAACACAGAGAAAATTATATTAGGAGAATAACCATAAAACCTCAAATGTATTCTGTAGAAGATATTATGTAAGGATATCCTTACATATGTAAGGAGGAAATTCCTAATCATATAGTTCTCTGTGGAGCTAAGCAATTGTGCTGCCGATTTTCTTGTTTGGTAACCATGACATTTTGAAAAACAAGTTTAGTCCCAGGATGTCTGCACAAAGTGAAAATACAAAATATTTAGTTATGATAATCTGAGGAGAATATCAGTTGCTTTTTTGCCAATTACCTGAACTTTATAATTGAAAGACCCAGGTTCGATCCCTGGGTCCGGAAGATCCCTTGGAGAAGGAAATGGCCACTCATCCAGTATTCTTGCCTGGAGAATTCCATGGACAGAGGAGCCTGGCAGGTTATAGTCCATGGGGTCACAAAGAGTCAGA